>NW_026688295.1:0-102888 GCF_030445035.2 Dasypus novemcinctus | reverse complement strand
CTTTTTTCTAATTATTAAGCTTATCTTCACAGGAGTTTTAGATCACAGTAGTTCATATATACAATATACAGTACTCCCACATATCCAACATTAAAACCTTTTCCCTTCCACAGCAATAATCTTTTTACATATTCATACTATATTTACTGAAACTGATGTACAGATACTGAGACAATAGCTTTCAAACAAGGTAACATTTGTGTTTACATTGTGGTTTATATTTTAGACTACATGATTTTCTAAATTTTTAGTTATCTTATGTTTTACATTATGACTTACATTTTAGTCTATCAGCCCCTATATATTTTTGGTGTAATTTTACATGTCTTCTATCAATCCTTGCGTACTCCTGTGGAACACTTCTATTGCCCACACAGTTACACTGGTTCCATCTCTTCAATACCTCTTTCCCCCTCCCCTCAGGGCCCATAGTGATAGTCAATCTTCATTCATGTTCAGAGATACTTGCAACAGTGTTAAGGGCTTGACATGTTCAACTGCCCTAGTTTTTTTTTTTTTTTTTAACATTTTTTAAAATTCATTTTAAAAAAATATTACATTAAAAAATATCAAGTCCCATTCAACCCCACCGCCCCCACCCCCTACTCCCCCCACAGCAACACTCTGTCCTATCATCATGACACATCCATTGAACCTGGTAAGTACATCTCTGGGCATCGCTGCACCCCATAGTCAATGGTCCACATCATGGTCCACACTCTCCCACGTTCCATCCACTGGGCCCTGGGGGGATCTACAATGTCCGGTAATTGTCCATGAAGCACCACCCAGGACGACTCCAAGTCCCGAAAACGCCTCCCCACCTCATCTCTTCCTCCCATTCCCCACACCCAGCAGCCACCATGGCCACCCTTCCCACACCAATGCCACATTTTCTCTGTGGGCCTTGGATTGGTTGTGACCATTGCACATCTATGTCAAGAGGGGGCTTAGATTCCACATGGGTACTGGATGCAATCCTCCTGCTTTCAGTTGTAGGCACTCTAGGCTCCATGGTGTGGTGGTTGACATTCTTCAACTCCATGTTAGCTGAGTGGGGTAAGTCCAATAAATCAGAGTGTAGGAGTTGAAGTCTGTTGAGGTTCAGGGCGTGGCTATCATATTGTCAGTCCAGAGATTCAAATCCCCTAAATATATCTTAAACCCCAACACCAACTACAATTCCAGTAAAGTAGCATGAAAATCTTGTGAAAAGAGATCCCATCTGAGTCCAGTTCCATCACGCAGAAACACCAGCTCCAAAGAAGGGCCAACTGACATGGCAGTGAACCCCATCTGCCATGACCATAGAACCCATGGGTCTCTTCAGCCCTCAAAAGAACCAATACCTGGGGTTGTATCTACTTTATCTGTCTCTGAGACTCTGCCTAGGTGTGCATAAGGGCAATCCTTCTGACAACCTCCAGACTCGTTTTTAGAGACTCATAGCCATATAAACTCATTTCTCCTTTCCATTTCCCCCTTACATTAAGTCAAACAGCATTTTAAAGTCATGTTATTATATTCAACTGCCCTAATGCACAGGGAGCCACCATTTCTCTTGATAGATACAATTCCCTCTATTTGAGGGCATCAGTCCTCCCCAGGATGTGGGTATACCTTCACTCTCATTATATGGGTCTCCTTCCAGTGATATAACCCACTTGGGCAAAATGAACATTCACATATTCCCTAGGAGCCTGTCCTGCATCAGAATATCCCCTTTAAGCATCTTAAATAGGTAACCTTCCTTATTATATTTTTGAAAAAGTTTTGTCAGCATTATACTCTCAACCAAATACCTGACAATCTCCCTATGTTCTTATGCTGCCCCACGCTCCCCCCAATTTCTTGGGCAATATTACCCATCTTCCCATCCCTAGCCCCCCTCAAGCCCACAAAGCCCCACCCAAAGGGAACCCTATGTCCCCATTTTATCCCTTCCTTGTACAAATACTTACCTCCAGCTTATCATAGATTTCACCCCTGTAGGGTTTACATCCTTCTTCTACTCCCCAAATTCCTTTAAGCCTATCATCCAGTCTCTAGCTCTCTGAGGCAGCTTGGTTTACTTATTTCATATCATTGAGGTCATGTAGTATTTGTCCTTCAATGCCTGGGTTGCTTCACTCAACATGAGGTTCTCAAGATTCATCCATGTTATCACGTGTGTTTGTAGTGTATTCGTTCTTAAAGCCGAGTAGTATTCCATTGTGTGTATATACCACATTTTATTTATCCATTCATCTGTTGCTGGGCATTTGGGTTGATTCCAACTTTTGGCGGTAGTGAACAATGCTGCTATGAACATTGGTGTGCACATATCGGTGTATATCCTTGTTTTCATTTCTACTGGGTATATACCCAGCAGTGGAATGCTGAGTCATATGGCAAATCTATGGCTAGTTTTTTGAGAAACCGCCAAACTGTCTTCCAGAATGGCTGGATCCTTTTGCATTCCCACCAGCAGGGGATGAGTGTTCCCATTCCTCCACTTCCTCTCCAGCATTTGTAGTCTTCTGTTTTTTTCATAGCTGCCAATTTTATGGGAGTAAGATGTTATCTCATTGTAGTTTTGATTTGCATTTCCCTGGTAGTTAGAGATTTGGAGCATTTTTCCATGTGATTTAGTCATTTGTATTTCTTCTTTGGAGAAGTGTCTGTTTAAATCTTTTTCCCATTTTTTAAATGGGTTGTTTATCTTTTTATTTCAAGATATAGGAGTTCTTTATATATGCAGTTTGTAAGTCTCCTATCAGATATATGGTTACCAAATATTTTCTCCCATTGTGTAGGCTCTCTTTTCATTTCTTGACGAGCCCCTTTGAGGTGCAGAAGGCTTTAATTTTAAGGAAGTCCCATTTGTCTATTTGTTCTTTTGCTGCTTGTGCTTTTCGTGTGAAGTTCATGAAGGCATTTCCTATTGTAAGGTCTTGTAGATGTTTCCCTACACTGTTCCCAAAGTCTTTATGGTCTTGGCTCTTATATTTAGGTCTTTAATCCATCTTGAGTTGATCTTTGTATAAGGTGTGAGATGGTAATCCTCTTTCATTCTTTTACATATGAATATCCAGTTCTCTAGGCACCATTTGTTGAATAGGCCATTCTCTCCCAGTTGAGAGGGTTTGGTGGCTTTATCGAATATTATATGACTATATATATGAGGTTCTATATCAGAACTCTCAATTTGGTTCCATTGGTCTGTGTGTCTCTCCTTGTGCCAGTACCATGCTGTTTTCACTACTGTCGCTTTGTAGTATGTTTTGAAGTCAGGTACTGTGATTCCTCCAATTTCATTTTTCTTTTTCAATATGTCTTTGGCTATTCAGGACTCTTTCCTTTCCAAATAAATTTCATAGCTAGTTGTTCTAGTTCCTTAAAGAATTCTGTGTTGATTTTTATTGGGATTGCATGGAATGTGTAGATCAGTTTTGGAAGGATAGACATCTTAATAAAATTTAGTTTTCCTATCCATGAACAGGGAATATTCTTCTATTTATTTAGGTCTTCTTTGATTTCCTTGAACAGTGTTGTGTAGCTCTCTGTGTATAAGTTTTTTACATCTTTAATTAAATTTATTCCTAGGTATTTGATCTTATTATTGGCTATTGTAAATGGTATTTGTTTCTTGATTTCCTCCTGAGCTTGCTCATTATTGGTGTACAGAAATTCTACTGATTTTTGCGTATTGACCTTATAACCTGCGACTTTAATAAACTCATTTATGAGTTCTAGAAGCTTTGTTGTAGACCTCTCAGGGTTTTCTATGTATAGGATCATGTCATCTGCAAATAATGAAATTTTGACTTCTTCCTTTCCATTTCGAGTGCCTTTTATATCTGGTTCTTGCCTCAGTGCTCGAGCAAGTACTTCTAAGACAATGTTAAATAGAAGAGGTGAGAGTGGGCATCCTTGTCTTGTCCTGATCTTAGAGGGAAGGATTTTAGGATTTCATCATTGTAAACGATGTTGGCTGTGGGTTTTTCATATATACTCTATATCATGTTCAGAAAATTTCCTTGTATTCCGATCTTTGCAGTGTTTTTATCAAGAAAGGGTGCTGTACTTTGTCAAATGCTTTTTCTGCATCTATAGATAGAATCATGTGATTTTTTCCCTTGAATCTGTTTATATGGTGTATTACATTGATTGATTTTCTTATGTTGAACCATCCTTGCATACCCGGAATGAATCCCACTTGTTCATGGTGTATAATTCGCTTAATGTGTTGTTGAATATGGTTAGTAAGTATTTTGTTGAGGACTTTTGCATCGAGGTTCATTAGAGAAATTGGTCTGTAATTTTCCTTTCTTGTAGTGTCTTTGTTTGGCTTTGGTTCTAGGGTAATGTTGGCATCATGGAATGTGTTAGGTAATGTTCTTCCTGTTTCGATTTTTTGAAGAGTTTCAGCAGGATTGGTGTTAGTTCTTTCTGGAATGTTTTGTAGAATTCACCTCAGAAACCGTCTTGCGCTGGGGTCTTCTTGGGAGGTTTTAATGGCTGATTCTTTCTCTTTACTTGTGATTGGTTTGTTGAGATCATCAATTTCTTCTTTCATCAATATGGGCTGCTTATGTGTTTCTAGGAATTTGTCCATTTCCTCTGAACTGTCATTTTTTTTGGAATATAGTTTTTCAAAATATCCTCTTACGATAGTCTTTATTTCTGTGGGGTCAGTGGTGATATCTCCTTTCTCATTTCTTATTTTGTGTATTTGCATCTTCTCTCTTATTTTCTTTGTTAGTCTCTGAGGGTTTGTCAATTTTATTGATCTTCTCAAAGAACTAGTTCTTGGTTTTGTTTATCTTTTCAAGTGCTTTCTTATTTTCTATTTCATTTAGTTCTGGTCTTATCTTTGTTATTTCTTTGTTTCTTCTTCCTGTGGGGTTACTTTGTTGTTTTTTTCTAATTCCTCCGAATGTGCAGTTAGTTCTTCAATTTTTGCTCTTTCTTCTTTTTTGATGTATGAATTCATGGCTATAAATTTCCCTCTCAGTACTGCTTTTACTGCATCCCATAAGTTTTGTTATATTGTGTTATCATTATCATTAGTTTCAAGGTAATTATTAATTTCTTTTGAGAGTTCCTCTTTGACCCACTGTTTTTCTAAGAGTGTGCTGTTTAATTTCCATATCTTGGTGTGAAATCTGGGCCTCTGGCCCTTGCAGATTTCCAGCTTCCCTCCACTGTGACCAGAGATATTATTTTGTATGATTTCAATCTTTCTGAATTCACTGAGACTTTCTTTGTGACCTAGCATATGGTCTATCTTGGAGAATGATAGATGTGCACTTGAGATAAATGTATATCCTGCTGTATTCAGGTGTAATGATCTGTATATGTCTACTAGGTCCAGCTTCTCTAAGATACTATTCAAAGTTTTTGTTTCTTTATTGATTCTCTTTTGAGGTGTTCTGTCCAAGTTGATAGTGGTGTATTAAAGTCTACCACTATAATTGTAGAGGCATCTATTCTTTACTTAGTTTTTCCAGTGTTTTCCTCACGTATTTAGAGGCACTCTTGTTAGGAGCATAAATATTTATGATCGTTCGATCTTCTTGACAGATTGTTCCTTTCACTAATATGTAGTATCCTTCTTTGTCTCTCACAATTGTTTCGCATTTAAAGTCTATTTTGTCTGATATTAATATAGCCACTCCTGCCTTTTTTGGTTATTGTTTGCTTGTAAGATTGTTTTCCAGCCATTCACTTTCAACCTCCATGAATCCTGGGTCTAAGATGTGTTTCCTTTAGACAGCATATAGATGGGTCATATTTCCTTATCCAATCTCCCAGTCTGAATCTTTTGACAGGTGAGTTTAATCCATTGACATTCAGTGTTATTACTTTCAAGGAATTATGTGTGTTAGCTATATTTTGTTTGGATTTGTGTGTCATATTTTGTTTGTTTGTTTTCCTTCTCTTTTTGTCTTTTTTGTTGCTCTTACACTCTGCTCCAACTCTGCCTCTTCTGTTTTTTCTTTCTTCCTGCAGAAATCTCTTTAGTATTTCTTGAAGGGCAGGTTCTTGTTGGCATATTCTTTCAATTTCTGTTTTTCTGTGAATATTTTGAACTCTCCATCATATTTGAATGCTAGTTTAGCTGGGTAGAGTATTCTTGGATGGAAATTTTTTTCTTTTAGTACCTTTCCTATGTCATACCACTGCCTTCTTGCCTCCAAGGTGTCAGATGTGAAATCAGCACTTAATCTTATGGAGCCTCCCTTGTATCCTTCTTTTCTCTTGCTGCTTTTAGAATTTTCTCTTTGTCTTGAGCATTGGATAATTTGACAAGCATATGTCTTGGGGTGGGCCTGTTGGGGTTTATGCTGTTTGGGGTGTGTTGTGCTTCCTGGACATGTATATCCATCTCTCTCAGTAGATTTGGGAAGTTTTCAGCCATTATTTCCTGCAACACTCCTTCTGACCCCTTTCCCTTCTCTTCTCTTTCTGGGATGCTTATAATACATATATTTATGCATTTTGCATTGTCATTCGGGTCCCCTAAGTCCTAGCTGGATTTTTTTCTATCTTTTTATTGTTTTCAGTTCTACTATCTGTTTGATTTCAGATGTACTGTCTTCCACGTCACTAATTCTCTCCTCTGTTTCTTCTAATCTGCTATTTGCTTAGAGTGTTTTTTTGATTTCTTGAACTGTGGTGTTTATCCCCATCATATCTGTTATCTTTTTGCATATGTCTGAAATTTCCTCTCCAAGTGTTTTCTTCATATTGTTAATCTCTTCCTTTACTTCATTAAGTTGGTCTCTAATATATGTTTTGAGATCGTTAATTACTTGTCCGATGTTCTGATCCCCTTCCTGGTTTTTATTTTGTTAATTGGATTCAGCCATGTTTTCCTGATTACTGGTTTGGTTTGTAGATTTTTGTTCCTGTCTGGTCATCATTTTATCTTGATGGGTTTAATCAGATCCTTGGCTTCTTTGTCTAGTCTTGGGGATTAATTAGTTTTTGTTCGTGCATAAGTGTTATGTCTTCTCTTTGTCACTTTGTTCTTCTTACTCTATTTTCTTGTTGCTGGCTAAGTTCACTTTGAAGGAATATATTAGGGCCAGGGAAAGCAAAATGAGTAAGAAAAGAAAGTGTCTAAAGTAGTATTGGTAATAAATGTTAACAGAGCAACAATGTGAGATCTAGGAGAATGGATATTAGCTTCATGTAAGTTGTGTAGGGTTATAGCAGTAAGTAGAGTACCTATATTGAGACAGTCAACTGAATATGGGGAGGAATATAATATGAATTAAAAAGCCAGTATTTTCATGAGAGAGGGAAAGAGAAAAGAAAGACAACAGTATCAAGAATGGATAAAAGACAGAAAACAGAACAAAGGTATTAGAAATTAAAAGTCAGACAATTTGGGGGCCAAAGAAAGGAGGTGCGATGTAAAAGAAAGAGTAGATGATGGATGATGGCAAGATGTGCGGGCAAGGGGATAGTGTAGGTGGCCAAAATCAATTCACACAGAAAAGAGGAAATGGAGGATCAGGAAACACTGCAAATGTGAAGTGCTCCCTGAAACACCTATTATATAAATAAAATAAAATAAAATATGAAGAAAAAGAGAGAAAAGAAAAAAAGAGAGGAGAAAAAAGGAGGTGGGCAATGCAAAGGGGAAGAAACAAGCAAGAAAAAGAAAAGGAGGAAAAAACTCCAAATAAATGAAGAAGGACCTTGGGAGATAAAACGGGAGAAAAGACCAGGAGACAATGCAATATTAGCAACCAACAAGAAAAGAAAAAGAAAAAAACACACAAATGTCGAGGGCTAGGGTAATCAAGGACCTCAGATGGACCTCAGGGCACCATGGATTTGGGGATGGGCAGTCTGTGATATTGCAGACTCAAGGTGTGTGAGTCTCTGGAGTGTGCCCACCAGGGTTTAGGGGACTCAGACCTGGGAACCACGCATCCAGTTAACAGGGAGCCTGGGAGCACCACTGTGCAACACAGCCTTCAGGAATCCCTGCAGCTGGGCACCAGCCCTAGGGGGAGGGGTCCTGCCCGCACTCTCTGACCTCCGTGTCAGAAACCCAAAATTCCACTTCTCACAAGACTCTCTTCTGTCAGTGTCTCACCAAATCGACATGCAGACACCTCCTGCTCTGCAAGCCCCTGAAACAGCCTGCTGGGGGCGCTGCTGCACTACAAAGAGTTCAGGGACTGCCAAAGACGGGTTGCCAGCCCTAGGGGGGAGGGTTCCTCCTAGAACTTCTGACCTCCATGTCAGAAACCGAAAGTTCCACCTCTTGGAAGAATCTCTTCTGTCACTGTCTCACCAAATCGACATCCAGACACCTCCTGCCCTGCAAGCCCCCAAAACAGCCCGCTCAGGGTTTGGGAGCACCCCACACACCACAAGGATCCCAGCCCTAGGGGGAGGGGCTCCAGCCAGAACCTCTAACCTCTGAGTCAGAAACCCAAAATCCCACCTCTCGCAAGAATCTCCTCCATCACTGTCTCACCAAAACGACTTCCAGATGCCTCCCGCCCTGCAAGCCCCTGAAGCAGCCTGCTCAGGGCTTGGGAGCTCCCCAGCACCTCTAAGTCTCCAGGAATCACCGCCGCTGGGCCGCCAGCCCCAGGAGAAGGGTCCCACCCACAACACCGACCTCCGTGAAACAGACCCCAAATTCTACCTCTTACAAGAATCTCCTCTGTCACCGTCCCACTAAATCGACGTCCAGACACCTCCTGCCCTGCAAGCACCCGAAACTGCCTGGTCCAGCAGGACTCCAACCCTACCAGAATTGACATCTTAATGATATTTAATCTTCCAATCCATGAGCATGGAATTTTTTAACAATTATTTAGGTCTTTTAAAATTTCTTTTAGCAATGCAGTATAGTTTTCTGAATCCAAGTGCTTTACATCCTTGGTTTATTCCTGAACATTTGATTCTTTTATTTATTTTATTTTATTTTATTTTATTTTATTTTTTATTACATTCAGAAAATATGAGGTCCCCATATCCCCCCTACCCCCTCATCCCACTCCTCCCCCACAGCAACAATCTCCTCCATCATCATGAGACATTCATTGCATTTGGTGAATACATCTCTGAGCACTGCTGCACCTCATGGTCAATGGTCCACATCATAGCCCACACTCTCCCACATTCCATCCAGTGGGCCATGGGAGGACCTACAATGTCTGGTAATTGTCCCTGCAGCACCACCCAGGACAACTCCAAGTCCCAAAAACGGGTTCTTTTAATTGCTATTGTAAATGTCACTTTTTTCCCCTGACTTTCTCCTCAGATTGTGCATTACTAGTGTATAGGGAACCAGACTTAGCCCAGTGGATAGTGGGTGCACCTACCACATGGGAGGTCCCTGGTTCAAACCCCGGGCCTCCCTCACTTGTGTGGAGCTGGCCCATGTGCAGTGCATGTGGAGCTGGCCCATGCGCAGCGCTGATGTGCACAAGGAGTGCCCTGCCACACAGGGGTGCCCCCGCCTACAGGAGCCCCACGTGCAAGGAGTGTGCCCCGTAAGGAGAGCCACCCAGTGTGAAAGAAAGTGCAGCCTGCCCAGGAATGGCACCACCCACACGGAGAGCTGACACAACAAGATGACACAACAAAAAGAAACACAGATTCCCATGCCGCAGACAACAACAGAAGCGGACCAAGAAGAACACGCAGCAAATAGACACAGAACAGACAAGAGGAGTGGGTGGGGGGAAGGGGAGAGAAATGAAAAAAAAAAGACTAAGTTCAAAAGAAACAAAGACAAACAAACATTTCTCCAAGAATACCTCCTCCCTGACTTTTCCCCCAAGTCATAGTGTTTAGTGGCTGTAGTCCATCGTCATGATGATGGGAGAGAGTGTTGCTGTGGGGGGAGTGGGGGGTGGGGGCGGTGGGGTTGAATGGGACCTCATATTTTTTGAATGTAAGTTTTAAAAATAAATAAGTAATTAAAAAAAAAGAAACAGTTAACAGGGAAGCAGGTGTGGCTCAACTGATAGAATGTCCACCTGCCGTATGGAGGGTCCAGGGTTCGATACCCAGGGCCTCCTGGCCCCGTGTGGTGAGCTGGTTCATGCTCAGTGCTGCCTCATGCAAGGAGTGCCATGCAGGGGCATCTCCCGCGTAGGGGTGCCCCACCTGCAAGGAGTGCGCCCTGCAAGGAGAGCCACCCTGCACAAAAAAGGTGCAGCCTGCTCAGGAGTGGTGCCACACACACTGAGAGCAGATCAGTAAGATGACGCAACAAAAAAAGCAATACAGTTTCCCAGTATCGCGTGACAGGAATGCAAGTGGACACAGAAGAACACACAGTGAATGGACACAGAGAGTAGACAATGGGGGGGGGGGGCGGGGAAGGGGAGAGAAATAAAATAAATCTTTAAAAAAAAAGAAACAGGTAACAATTTCAAATCAGCATTCTGAATACCTATTACATCAGCTTGCAGTTGGACTATTATTATAAACATGTGGGTTTACATAAAAGTTAGATACATTCCAATCACATGTTAATTTCAGTTGGATATTTATTTTGTAATTTTCTCCCAAGTTTAGAACAGCATTTTATACATAATCTATAACTACAGCACATTATACGAACTTCCAACTAGCGATTTATTTTTCATGGGCTTAAGATCTCCTACCAGCAAGGCTATATAGGCCAGTACTTGATCAAACATGACCTCATTTTCCCCAATCTGTATCGTTGGAGGCACAGGCAATACAAATTATTGTTACTTCCCCATTTTGGGCTGTGGGTCAGCCAGAAGTTTATCACATAATTCCAATGCCTTCCTTGGTCCTGCTCTTAGCGTCTTCACTGGACCCGGGGCCACAACTCAGTGTTGAATTTAACTTAGTCCATCATTGTGAGGATGCTTCTTCCAGGCAGAAGACAATAGCTGACCTGTCCTAAGAGTCCCGGTCGGTGTCTGGAGCAGTGCAAGCATATCTTGCCCCTTCCAGGAGCAGGAGGATGCTGACGTCACAGTCACTGAAGTGAGCGTTAAGGCCACAAGCTGTTGGTGACTAGCAGGCTGTGGCATCTGCAGCGCTAGGCTCCCCAAGGTCTGGCATTCACGATGTTCACTTTTCTGGTGGAGCCGCTCTGCTGCTTCTCAGCTCTCAACTGTGTGGCTGAGGAGCTCCATGAGGCATCTGCCTCCACAGTCCTGAGAGGGGTGTTAGAGGAGTGGGCAGGGTCGTGACACACAGTTACCAGTCACGCCTGGCAGGTGTCCCAGATGTTCTTCTACAGATCTCTTCCTCATCGAGGGTGATTCACAACAGCTTATTTTTTCTGTTTTGCTTTAAGTATTTGCAGTCCACCTCTGGATAGGGATGGCAGTCTTCAGAGTGGCCAGACACTATTGGGTCAAATCTTTCACTTTCAGCAGGGCTTCCTATGCTGCACACACTGCTTTTTTATATTGTACATTTGACCACTTTCCACATTTGTGACTAAAACCCAAGGAGTGGGAAGTGGATTGGCCCAATGGATAAGGCATCCTCCTACCACATGGTAGATCCAAGGTTCAAGCCCAGGGCCTCCTGACCCGTGTGATGAGCTGGCCCACGCGCAGTGCTGATGCACGCAAGAAGTGCTGTGCCATGCAGGGGTGTCCCCCGCATAGGGGAGCCCCACGTGCAAGGAGTGCGCCCCATAAGGAGAGCAGCCCAGCGGGAAGAAAATGCAGCCTGCCCAGGAGTGGTGCTGCACACATGGAGAGCTGATGCAGCAAGATGACGCAACGAAAAGAGACACAGACTCCAGGTGCCACTGACAAGAATGCGAGGAGACACCAAAGAACACACAGCAAATGGACACAGAGAACAGACAACTGGGGGGGGGGTGGGGAAAGGGGGAGAAATAAAGAAAAAGTAAAACTTGAATAAAAAAACAAAACCCAAGGGGTACTCAATTAGAATATTGCCTCTGCCACAAACCCCACCCAAAGCCAATCTTGGTGCCAATGGCAGCCAATTCACAGGCTAAGTCAATATCACCTTCTCCCTCTTTTATTTTTAAAGCAGCCTGTGGGAGGTCCCCCTACTTCCATGAAGGACCTTTCCCAGTTAACACAGCCGATATTATTGTCTGTGGAGTTTCTTTTAATTTTGGATAAAATGATTACTGGTTAACGTAATATCCTCAGTAGGGTTTTTTTTTTTTTTTAAGATTTATTTATTTATTTCTCTCCCCTTCCAGCCACCCACCCCCCAGTTGTCTGCTCTCTGTGTCCATTCGCTGTGTTCTTCTGTGTCTGCTTGTATTCTCACCAGCAGCACCGCAATCTGTGTCTCTTTTCATTGTGTTATCTTGGTGCCTCAGCTCTTCATGTGTGCAGCACCACTCCTGGGCAGGCTCCGCTTTCTTCTTGCTGGGTGGCTCTCCTTACAGGGTGCACTCTTTGCACGTGGGGCTCCCATTTGCGGGGGACATTCCTATATGGCAGGGCACTCTTTGTGTGCATCAGCACTGCACATGGGCCAGCTCCACACGGGTCAGGAGGCCCTGGGTTTGAACTTGGAACGCTCATGTGGTAGGTGGATGCTCTATCCGTTGTGCCATATCTGCTTCCTGTCAGTAGGGTTTCAACTGCAGATTTCTCTGAGGTGGCCAGCTTCTTTGCTATCAGTCCAGGGCAGAAAGCCTTGAAGAACTGCAGAAGTCCATTGTTCACTTTTTCACACAGTTTTTGCACTTTTTGTATTCATTCAGGTTTGTTTTATTTTACAAAACACATTATCTTACTAAATATTATAACAATACTTTTACAACTTGCAATATACTGGTTCGTCTCACATATCTCCATTTCTGATTTTATAAATTTTATTTTAAGACAAATTACTCCTTATTTAATTTCAATTAGCATTCCCACAAACTTTTTACTTTTTTCAATATTCACTTAACTTTTGTCATCTTTCATTTTATCTTATGGGAAAAATTATTCATTTTAACTTTTTAACATTTTAAACTTAGGTAATAATATGAGCACTTATTTGATTTTTGGCCATTTGAATAGAGCGCTTTCAGAATTTTAAAAAATCAAATTACATCACCATCTAGAGGTATCAGAGCATACACTAACAATGAACAATCACAAAACAGTTACAACATACAGTGAAACAATTACAATATACACACTGACATTGAACAGACAAACACAAAAGCAGTTCCAGATCCACTAACCTAGACTTTCTTCACTGACTTAATTTGACTTTTTATACGCACTCAAGCTGCCCTGTCTTCTGCCTTTTCTGTTTCTTTCCTCTAACATTCTTTTTGTCAATTCTGCTTCTTGCTTTCTTTCATAATCCAACATTTCTTGTCCAGTTTTCCTCCTCTCAATTTCCTTCTTAATCTCTTTCTGTCCCCAAGCCATACCTGCTTTACAATGCCAAGCTTGAGCCAGTTCTGTGGTTTAGGTACTTTGATGTAAAGCCCTTCTAGTCTTCGGAGTGAGGCCCAGCCATGCAGTTCCCAGCGTCTTCTCTCCATCTGCATGACCGGAGGTTCTGGGTTCCACAGGAACTTTCCTCGTCTCCTGGCGTTCCTGGTCTGGCTTTATCCGACCAGCTAGTGCCCACACAGGACGTTCTCTGTCTCCTGGGGAAATGCAAGCAAACCCTCTTCCCCAGCTAACAGCTTCCTGTCGAGCACTCACTGGTCAGGGGATCTGTTCCTGGGTTCTATCTATGTTCCTGGCTGTGCTGCAGAAATGAATTTCAAAACCACAGTGAGTTAGGCCAGTAATTTATTCAGGTAGGGAGGGAAGAGAAATGGGAGAAAATAACAGAAAATAACAGAGCAGGGGTCCCAGGGGTAGAGGAAGGGGATGAAAAGAGATGAAGAGGCTGATTTACAAGCTACAACTCCCCATTATAGATTATAAGTCCCCAGGCTTACTTGTGTGGCCACGTGGCAGAGGAAAAATGGTGAAAACGGCACACAGAGGACAGGACATGTCCGTAGGCAAAGGAGCAGGGGGAAAGCCCATGCTCAGGTTTGTGCCTGGCTTTGAATCTGTTAATTATTCCCCCCCTTTTGCTAATGGCAGGGGAGGGGCTTCAGCTGTTGGCTGTTTTGATTGATCACCCACCCTCATTCCCTTAGTGAGGACCCAGTGATCCTAGGGAACCCCGGGTGTTTCCTTGTCCCAGGAAGGAGTCTTTGTCCTGGATAGCAGAACCCCAGGGTGGGGGTCTTCCAGCAGGCAGCTTGGGGGCTCCTGGTGTCCACGTGGACTCTCTGCCAGGTTCCAGGTCCGTCTATTAATTCCCCATCTTCCTAGCCTGCTTCATTCCCCTGAGAGAGTTCCACACCTGTGATCTTAAAGGGGTGCTGAGGAAGAGGATCTTTCCTCTGCAGCTACTTCCTGCTGGTTGGGGGCTGGTAGACCCTACCTGACAAGGCGCAGAACGCTCTTGCTACTCTGTCTCCACTGGAGGAAGATGGATCTGGCATCCTGTGTGAAGCTGGATGAAGCCCCCATATGGCTAACGAGATGTGGGTCCTAGAAGAAGGAACTTTCACTAGAATTTTGAGAATATGTGGTTCCACTAAGAGGACACTGGGCCTCAGGAGGAGAAAGAGCCAGGTGTTTAAAAGGCTGCATCTCCTTGACATCGGAGGGTTTTACTTTGCAGGTTTTGAATACTATTTAGGACTGTTTTAGAGTAATGTACATAGAGATGATATTTTTCCTCAAGGAAAGGACATACCCTTCCCTGTGCCATAGTTAGCATGTCAAGTGCCCTGCGATTTTGCATCATCACAGCAGCAAGACAGTTTACTTGTTGTTTCAGAGTTTTTAAGGCACAGCTGGTTTTATTTATGCTGTTAATTAGTTATTTTTAGGGACCAATCAAATAGATAATGGAGTTTAGTGTAGATTGCCAACCCCAATTTTCGATGGTGGTGGTTATGCTTAAAGCAACTAAGAGGGGGATGAGAAGGGACGTTTTTTCAAGGGATGTTTGGTTGGTTCTCCCTCTAGCAATAAGCATTTTGACTAGAGTTAGAGGGAACGGCTACTTTCTTTGACACAGACAACACATAGCTTTTTCTCTTGCAGAGGTATTTCAGGCTGTCCAGTGACTGGCATTTGTACACCCCGTTAGGTGTTTTTGGTGAGCTGGTACTTTCTTGGGTGGCTGGCTTCATTCAGGATTAGTGCATCAAGTTGGAAAATTTTTAAGAGCTGTAGGAGTAATCAGAACTACAGAGTAGGCGGTGACCCCTTGGATGTTTGTTGTGTGGGGTTTTCCCAAACCCGGAGCGAGCTGTTTTGGGGGCTTGCAGGGCAGGAGGTGTCTGGATGTCAATTTGGTGAGACAGTGACAGAAGAGATTCTTGCAAGAGGTGGAACTTTCGGTTTCTGACACAGAAGTCAGAAGTTCTAGGTGGAACCCTTCCCCCTAGGGCTGGCAGCCCGTCTGTGGCAGTCCCTGAACTCTTTGTAGTACAGTGGCACCCCCAGCAGGCTCTTTCAGGGGCTTGCAGGGCAGAAGGTGTCTGGATGTCAATTTGGTGAGACAGTTGCAGAAGAGATTCTTGTGAGAGGTGGAATTTTGGGTTTCTGACACAGAGATCAGAGGTTGTGGGCGGGACCCCTCCCCCTAGGGCTGGCGTCCAACTGTGGGGTTCCCAGAAGGCTGTGTTGTGCTGCAGTGCTCCCAGGCCCCCTGTTAACTGGATGCGTGGTTCCCAGGTCTGTGTCCCCTAAAACCTGGTGGCCCACGCTCCAGAGACTCACACACCTTGAGTCTGCAATATCACGGACTTCCCATCCCTGAATCCACCATGCCCTGAGGTCCATCTGAGGTCCTTGATTACCATAGCCCTCAGTCTTTGTGGGTTTTTTTTCTTTTTTCTTTTTTCTTTTTTTTGTCTTGGTTGATAATATTGCATTGTCTCCTGGTCTTTTCTCTGATTTTATCCCCCAAGGTCCTTTTTCATTTATTCAAATTTTTTTCTCCTTTTCTTTTTCTTGCTTGTTTCCTTCCCTTTTCTTTGCCCACCCCCTTTTTTCTTCTCTTTTTCATTCTTTTCTCTCTTTTAATTCTTATTTTATTTTATTTTCTTTATATAATAGGTGCTGCAGGGAGCGCTTCACATTTGCTGTGTTTCTTCATCCTCTATTTCCTCATTTCTGTGTGAAGTGATTTTGGCCACCTACACTATCCCTTTTCCCCCACATCTTGCTATACTCCATCATCTACTGTTTCTCTTATATTCCCCTCCCTTTCCTTGGCCCCCAAATGGTCTGACTTTTTATTTCTAATACCTTTTTTCTGTTTCCTGTCTTTTATCCACTCTTGATATTATTGTCTTTCTTTTCTCTTTCCCTCTCTCATGAAAACACTGGCCTTTTAATTCATACTATATTCCTCCCCATAATCAGTTGACTGTCTCATTATAGGTACTCTACTTACTGCTGTAGCTCTATACAACCTGCATGAGTCTAATATCCATTCTCCTAGATCTCACATTGTTGCTCTGTTAACATTTATTACCAATACTACTTTAGACATTTTCTCTTCTTACTCATTTTGCTTTCCCTGGCCTAAATATTTTCCTTCAAAGTGAGCTTAGCCAGCAACAAGAAAATATAGTAAGAAGAACAAAGTGTCAAAGAGAAGACATAATACTTACGCACGAACAAAAACTAATTAATCCCCAAGCCTAGACAAAGAAGCTAAGGAACTGATTAAACCCGTCAATATAAAATGATGACCAGACAGCAACAAAAAACTACAAAGCAAACTAATAATCAGGAAAACATGGCTGAATCCAATGAACAAACTAAAAACCAGGAAGGGGAACAGAACATCAGACAAGTAATTAAAGATCTCAAAGCAAGTATTAGAGACCAAATTAATGAAGTAAAGGAAGAGATTAACAATATGAAGAAAACACTTGGAGAGGAAATTTCAGACATATGCAAAAAGATAACAGATATGATGGGGATGAACACCACAGTTCAAGAAATCAAAAATACACTCTCAGCAAATAGCAGCAGATTAGAAAAGGCAGAGGAGAGAATTAGTGATGTGGCAGACAGTACATCTGAAATCAAACAGATAGTAGAACTGTTCGATAAAAAGATAGAAAAAATCCAGCTAGGACTTAGGGACCTGAATGACAATGCAAAACACACAAACATATGTATTATAGGCATCCTAGAAGGAGAAGAGAAGGGAAAGGGGACAGAAGGGGTATTGGAGGAAATAATGGCTGAAAACTTCCCACATCTACTGAGGGAGATGGATGTACATGTCCAGGAAGAATAATGCACCCCAAACAGCATAAATCCCAACAGGCCAACCCCGAGACATATACTTGTCAAATTTTTCAATGCTCAAGACAAAGAGAAAATTCTAAAAGCAGCAAGAGAAAAGAGAACCATCACATACAAGGGAGGCTCCACAAGATTAAGTGCTGATTTCTCATCTGAAACCATGGAGGCAAGAAGGCAGTGGTATGATATAGTCAAGGTACTAAAAGAAAAAAATTTCCAACCAAGAATACTCTACCCAGCTAAACTAAAATTCAAAAATAAAGGAGAGTTCAAAATATTCACAGATAAAGAGAAATTAAAAGAGTATGTTAACAAGAACCCTGCCCTTTAAGAAATACTAAAGGGAGTTCTGCAGGAAGGAAGGAAAAAACAGGATAGGCAGAGTTGGAGGAGAGTGTAAGAGCAACAACAAAGACAAAAAGAGAAGGAAAACAAACAAACAAAATATGACAAACACAAGTCCAAAGAAAATATGGCTTACATAAATAATTCCTTGAAAGTAATAACACTGAATGTGAATGGATTAAACTCACCTGTCAAAAGATTCAGACTGGAAGATTGGATAAGGAAACATGACCCATCTATGTGCTGTCTACAAGAAACACATCTTAGACCCAGGGATTCATGGAGGTTGAAAGTGAATGACTGGAAAACAATCTTACAAGCAAACAGTAATCAAAAAAGGGCAGGAGTAGGTATATTAATATCAGACAAAATAGACTTTAAATGAGAAACAATTGTGAGAGACAAAGATGGACACTACATATTAGTGAGGGAACAATCTGTCAAGAAGAATGAACAATCATAAATATTTATGCTCCTAACAAGGGCACCTCCAAATATGTGAGACAAACACTGGAAAAACTAAGTGAAAGAATAGATGCCTGTACAATTACAGTGGTAGACCTTAATATACCACTATCAACTTTGGACAGAACATCTCAAGAGAGACTCAATAAAGAAAAAAATCTTTGAACAGTTTATTAGAGGAGCTGGATCTAATAGACATATACAGATCATTACACCCGAATACAATAGGATATACATTTTCCCCATGTGCACATGGATCATTCTCCAAGATAGACCATATGCTAGGCACAAAGAAAGGCTCAATGAATTCAGAAAGATTGAAATCATACAAAATAATATATCTGACCACAGTGGAGTGAAGCTGGAAATGTGCAAGGGCCGGAGGCCCAGATTTCACACCAAGATATGGAAATTAAACAGCACACTCTTAGAAAAACAGTGGGTCAAAGAGGAAATCTCAAAAGGAATTAATAACTACCTTGAAACTAATGAAAATGATCACACAACATACCAAAACTTATGGGACACAGCAAAAGCAGTACTGAGAAGAAAGAGCAAAAATTGAAGAACTAACTGCACGTCTGGAGGAATTAGTAAAAAGACAACAAAGGAACTCCACAGGAGGAAAGAAGAAAGAAATAACAAAGATAAGAGCAGAACTAACTGATATAGAAAATAAGAAAGCACTTGAAAAGATAAACAAAACCAAGAGCTGGTTTTCTGAGAAGATCAATAAAATTGACAAACCCTTAGCTAGACTAACAAAGAAAAAAAGAGAGAAGATGCAAATGCACAAAATAAGAAATGAGAAAGGAGCTATCACCACTGATGCCACAGAAATAAAGACTATCATAAGAGGATACTTTGAAAAACTATATTCCAAAAAAATGACAATCCAGAGGAAATGGACAAATTTCTAGAAACGCATAAGCAGCCTGTATTGATGAAAGAAAAAAATGGATGATCTCAACAAACCAATCACAAGTAAAGAGATAGAATCAGTCATTAAAAACCTCCCAACTAAGAAGAGCCCAGGGCCAGAGGGCTGCACAGGTGAATTCTACAAAACATTCTGGAAAGAACTAACACCAATTTTGCTGAAACTCTTCCAAAAAATCAAAACAGAAGGAATGTTACCTAACTCATTCTATGATGCCAACATTACCCTAGTACCAAAGTCAAACAAAGACACCACAAGAAAGGAAAATTACAGACCAATTTTTCTAATGAACCTAGACGCAAAAATCCTCAACAAAATACTTGCTAACGTATTCAACAACACATTAAATGAATTATACAGCATGACGAAGTGGAATTCATTCCAGGTATGCAAGGATGGTTCAACATAAGAAAATCAATCAATGTAATACACCATATAAACAGATTGAAGGAAAAAAATCACATGATTCTATCTGTAGATGCAGAAAAAGCATTTGACAAAATACAGCACCATTTCCCGATAAAAACACTGCAAGAGATTGGAAAGAAGGATATTTTCTGAACGTGATACAGAGTATATATGAAAAACCCACAGCCAACATTGTTTACAGTGATGAAATCCTAAAATCTTTCCCTCTAAGATCAGCAACAAGACAGGGATGCCCAATATCACCTCTTCTATTTAACATTGTCTTAGAAGTACTGGCTCGAGCACTGAGGCAAGGACGAGATATAAAAGGCATTCAAATTGGAAAGGAAGAATCCAAAATTTCATTATTTGCAGATGACATGATCCTATACATAGAGAACCCTGAGAGGTGTACAACAAACTTCCAGAACTCATGAATTTAGTAAAGTTGCAGGTTATAAGGTCAATGTGCAAAAATCAGTAGCATTTCTGTACACCAATAATGAGACAGATCGGGAGGAATTCAAGAAAGAAATACCATTTATAATAGCCAATAAAAAGATCAAATACCTAGGAATATTTTAACTAAAGATGTAAAAAACTTATACACAGAGAACTGCACAACACTGTTCAAGGAAATCAAAGAAGACCTAAATAAATGGAAGAATATTCCCTGTTCATGGATAAGAAGACTAAATATTATTAAGATGTCTAGCCTTCCAAAACTAATCTACACATTCAATGCAATCCCAATAAAAATCAACACAGCATTCTTTAATGAACTAGAAAAACTAGCTATGAAATTTATTTGGAAAGGAAAGAGGCCCCAAATAGCCAAAGACATATTGAAAAAGAAAAATAAAATTGGAGGAATCACACTACCTGACTTCAAGACATACTACAAAGTGACAGTAGTGAACACAGCATGGTATTGGCACAAGGAGAGACACACAGACCAATGGAACCAAATTGGGAGTTCTGATGTAGATCTTCATATATATAGTCATATAATATTCAGTAAAGCTACCAAACCCTCTCAACTGGGAGAGAATGGCCTCTTCAACAAATGGTGCCTGGAGAATTGGATATCCATATGTAAAAGAATGAAAGAGGATTACCATCTCACACCTTATACAAAGATCAACTCAAGATGGATCAAAGACCTAAATATAAGAGCCAAGACCATAAAGACTTTGGAAAACTGTGTAGGGAAGCATGTACAAGACCTTGTAATAGGAAATTGCTGCATGATCTTCACACCAAAAGCACGAGCAGCAAAAGAACAAATAGATAAATGGGACTTCCTCAAAATTAAAGCCTTCTGCACCTCAAAGGAGTTTGTCATGAAAGTGAAAAGAGAGCCTACACAATGGGAGAAAATATTTGGTAACCATATATCTGATAGGAGACTTATAACCTGCATATATAAAGAACTCCTATACCTTGAAAGTAAAAAGACAAACCACCCATTTAAAAAATGGGAAAAAGATTTAAACAGACACTTCTCCAAAAAATAAATATAAATGGTATAAAACACATGAAAAAATGCTCTAAATCTCTAGTTATCAGGGAAATGCAAATCAAAACTACAATGAGATACCATCTTACTCCCATAACATTGGCAGCTATGTAAAAAACAGAAGACTATAAATGCTGGAGAGGATGTGGAGGGATGGGAACACTCATCCACTGCTGGTGGGAATGCAGAAGGATCCAGCCATTCTGGAGGACAGTTTGGCAGTTTCTGAAAAAACTAACCACAGATTTGCCATATGACCCAGCAATTCCACTCCTGGGTATATACCCAGTAGAATGGAAAACAAGGACACAAACTGATATATGTTCATAGCAGCATTGTTCACTACCGCCAAAAGTTGGAATCAACCCAAATGCCCATCAACAGATGAATGGATAAATAAAATGTGGTATATACATATAATGGAATACTACTTAGCTTTAAGAACGAATACACTACAAACACACGTGATAATATGGATGAATCTTGAGAACCTCATGCTGAGTGGAGCAACCCAGGCATTGAAGGACAAATACTACATGACCTCAATGATAAGAAATAAGTAAACCAAGCTGCCTCAGAGAGATAGAGACTGGATGGTAGGCTTAAAGGAAATTGGGGGGTAGAGGAAGGATGCAAGCTGACACCTACATAGGTGAAATCTATGATAAACTGGAGGTTAAGTATTTGTACAAGGAAGGGATAAAATAGGGGCACAGGGTTACCTTTGGGTGGCGCTTTGTGGGCTTGAGGGGGGCTAGGGATGGGAGGATGGGCAATATTGCCCAAGAAATTGGGGGAAGGGTGAGGGAACATACGAACATAGGAGATTGTCAGGTATTTGGTTGAGAGTATAATGCTGAGAAAACTTTTTCAAAAATATAATAAGGAAGGTTACCTATTTAAGATGCTTAAAGGGGATAATCCAATGTAGGACAGGCTCCTAGGGAGTATGTGAGTACTCATTTTGTCATAGTGGGTTTCATCATTGGATAGAAACCCATATAATGAGAGTGAAGGTATACCCACATCCTGGGGAGGACTGATGTTCTCAAATAGAGGGAATTGTATCTCTCAAGAGAAATGGTGGCTCACAGTGCATTAGGGCAGTTGAGTATGTGAAGCCCTCAACACTGTTGCAAGTATCTCAGAAAATGGCCCTTAAAGCAATGAAGATTGACTGTCACTGTGGGTCCTGGGGGAATGGGGAAAGAGGTATTGAATAGATAGAACCAATGTACCTATGTGGGCAATAGAAGTATTCCACAAGATTATGCAAGGATGGATATAGGACATGTTAAATCACGCCAAAAATATATAGGGGCTGGTAGGCTAAAATGTAAATCATAATGTAAAACATAAGATAACTAAAAATTTAGAAAATCATATAGTTTAAAATATAAATCACAATGTAAACCCAAATGTCACCTTGTTTGAAAGCTATTGTCTCAATATCTGTACATCGGTTTCAGTAAATATAGTATGAATATGTAAAAAGATTATTTCTGTGGAAGAGAAAAGGGTTTTATCTTGGATATGTGGGACTACTGTATATTGTATATATGAATTACTGTGATCTAAGACTTTTGTGAAGATAAGCTTAATAACCAGGAAAAAAGAAAAAGAAAAAGAAAGGACGTAGGCCCTGAGGAAAAGACAGAAGTAGTTGCCTTGCCAATTTGCAAACAGGGCAACACTTTTCGCCATGATGGAAGGCAAACCATCAAAAAAAACTTTTGCATTTAAAAATTTTTTGATACCCCAATTTATTTTTACCTTAATTTTCCTAAATTAATATGTATTCCATATCTAACCTTTAAACTCATCACTATATTCCATTTTACTATTAATGGAACCTGGCAATATATTCAGCTTCAGTTTTGCAGAAGTTTTTTTATCACAGAGAGGTTGAACGATGGCAGGGGAGATACTGGTGTGGGATGTTATTGACAGGGGACACATGGTTGGCAGGGAGTTCTCCAGGGCATATATCCAGGGCACATAAAAATGATTGGATATTTTCATAGTGGTTACAATTAAAAACAATTGAGGGAGTGCTGTGTTCCTAGCCAGGGGAGCTCTATCACAGTCCGTTATGGAACAGCAACAATCTCCCAAGTGCAACAGCAAAGACCAAAAACGAAGGAATGCCCAACAATGAGCCCTTGATACTAATGACTATGCTTGTGAGCCTGTGCACCTGAAATAAGAACAAGGTCTAGAGCTGTAGGGTGCCTAAGAGTTACCTTCTGAGAGCCTCTGTGTTGCTCAAATGTGGCCAGTCTCGAAGCCAAATTCAGCATGTTAATGTGTTGCCTTCCCCCCAGGGTGGGACATGACTCCTGGGGATGAGCCTCCCTGGTGCCGAGGGATTACTACCAAGTACCAGCTGATGATGCAACTAGAAAATGACCTTGAATACAAGGGTTAACTCAGACCAGCAGAATATCTCAGTCTACATATAATACCAGGAGTAAAAATGCTTTTTGACCTTGAATAAAAGGGGAACATGGAAAGGACAAATGAGTTTATTTGGCTATGAGCCTCCAAAAAGAGCCAGGAGGTTATCAGAGGAGTTGCCCTTAGGCACACCTGAGCAGAGTCCCAGAGACAGATAAAGTAGATACAACCCCAGGTATTGGTTCTTCTGAGGGCTACAGAGACCCACAGTTTCTATGGTCATGGCAGATTGGAGTTCAGTGCCATGTCAGTTGGCCCTAGTTTGGAGTCTGTGTTTCTGTGTGATGGAGCTGGACTCAGATGTGATCTTTGTCCACAAGTCTCTCCTGTTACTTTTACCGGAACTGTAGTTGGTGCTGGGGTTTAATATATACCCAGGGGACCTGAATCTCTGGACTGCCCATGTGATAGCTAGGCTCTGAGCCTCAGCAGACTTCTGCTCCTACACTCTGGTTTATTGGACTTACCCCACTCAGCTAACACGGAGGTGAAGAAGGTCAACCACCACAGCATGGAGCCAAGGGTGTCTACAACTGAAAGCAGGAGAATTGCATCCAGCAATTCTTGATATAGATGTGGAGTGGACACAACCATTTCAAGGTCCACAGGATGGAGGAATAGAGTATGGATTAGGGTGGACTTACTGATATTCTGTTTATGAACTATTGTGAGTAGTAATTGAAGAAAATGTGGCATTGGTGTGGAGAAAGTGGCCATTGTGGCTGCTGGGGTAGGGAGTGGGAGGAAGAGATGTGATATGGGGGCATTTGTGGGGGTTGGAGTTTGTCCTGGGTGGTGCTGCAGAGACAGTTACCGGACATTGTATGTCCTCCAATGGCCCAGTGGGTGGACTGTGGGAGAGTGTGGGCTATGGTGTAGATCATTGGCCATGAGGTGCAGCAGTGCTCAGAGATGTATTCATCAAGTGCAATGGATGTCTCATGATGATGGAGGAGGTTGTAGTTATGGGAGGAGGAGTGGGGTGAGGGGAGTGAGGTGTATATGGGGACCTCATATTTTTTGAATGTAACATTAAAAAAACAAAGACAAAAAATAAAAAAATAAAAAAAAAATCTACAGAATAAACTTTTTTACATACTGGTGATGCTTGATTTTTTTTTTTTTTTTTGCCAAGTTGTGATCAGCACCTGATTTTCAGGTCCTGGGTAAGGAAAGATTGCCCATGGACCACCTCAGAGGGTCTAGGCTGAAGTGGGCTCTAGCCACCTTGTTTCCCTTCTGGTGGAAAACACTTAGGTCTGGTGGGATGGCATGTGGGTTTGCCAGTCCTTCCAGGGTGTGATCCCCACATCTGGACAGGGGGCTTTAATGGGGGAGGATGGTTAAGCCTCACATTGTCTGATTTATTCACTGACAGGTGTTGGAATAAATGGTTGGAGGGAGACCTGGGTTTGTGCTGCTGCCTTAGCAGCTGCTTCAGCTCGAGTATTTCCCTTACTATACCCGTGTCTGTTTTCTGATGCTCTGGACAATGCATAACTGTGATTTCTTGAAGTAACAGTACCCCTTCTGGCAAATCTAGGATTTCTTGCCTATGCTTAATAGGTGACCCACTGTTAGTAAGCAAGCCTCGTCTTGCCACACAGCAGAGTGAGCATGAAGGACAAGGAAAGCATGCTTGGAGTCCGTGTAAACATCAGGCCATTTTCCAGCTGCTAGTTTTAAATGTCGGGTAAGGGCAATGAGCTTTGCTTTCTGGGCTGAAGTTCCAGGGGGAAGAGCTTTGTCTTCTATGTTTTCAAATTGAGAACCCACTGCATAGCCTGCCTTTTAAATTCCTTCCTTAATAAAACTGCTTCCATCTGTGAACCATTCAATGTCTGGGCTCACAAGAGGCTCATCTTTTAAATCTGGCCTGCTCAAGTAGTTCTGGTGAAGAGTTTTGAGGCAGGAGTGGAGAAGGTGTCCCTCAGGATCTGACTTGGGGTCCTCTACCAGTAGTAGGGTGGCTGGGTTAAGAGTCTGACACTCCCTTATTTGCACTTCAGGGGTGTCTAGCAATTGAGCCTGGTATTTAATTAACCAGCTACCTGTGAGCCACTGGTGGCCCCTGGCCTCAAGCACATCCTTTACCTGGTGTGGGGTGAGAACTGAGAGGTTGCCTCCAAGTTAGTTTGGCAGCTTTCTCTATTAAAAGGACTGTTGCCCCCTCTACTCTCAGGCAAGGTGGCCATTCTTTTATTTTATAGTCATTAACTACTCAGAAAATGAAGTTTACCAGGATTTTTAACATGTTCAATGTTTTTCTGTACGTGATCTAATAGAAAAGACAACACTCTAATCATCAGGCATATACCTAGAACAGGATAAAGGCATAGTACTTAATACTAATTAATGTACTACTCTGTGCATAAGTTTCTTTGACCTGCAATTAATAGACTCAAGTTTCAGGTTTGCAGTACTTTACATGTTATCTCTCCCTGGGAGCAGGCCATAATGCCCATGTGTATCTAAGTTCTACTTACAGTACTCTGGTGATTATGGCTCCACTTGGTATGTCCTTCACACAGTGAGCAAGCCACAGCATCGCTGATCCTAGAGAGAAGCTAAGAAGTACTTTCCAGTATTCCACTGGCCTGGCATGCAGTGCTCTCTGGCACTATGGAACAGTGCCAGTCTGGGGCGATATCCATTGTATATTTGGCTGTACCGAGCCATCACGGGCTGCTGAAGGAGCTTGAAACTGAAACGTAGTTTCCCTCAACTTCAGGAGCTTAGCTAGAGATGTAGTAGAAACCTTTATCGTTTGAGAAGTAACTGACCTGCCTAGCCAATAACGCACATGAAGAGGCAACCTGCAATGTATTCAAGGTCTGGTTTGAATGCACAAGAGAGTTTGGCAATGCTGAAGTCTATCTCTTCACTTTTATACACTTTTAAACATTTCCAATGCAATGTGGTACATAGTAAATGACTTTGCTTATTTCTACACTTTTACCATGAAGATATTAGCAGGTATTTTACATTAGTAGGAAAGGAAAAACTATTGTTTCCATTTTTAAAATGAAAACTAAAGGTTCCCAATTGAATTAAGGTAACTGTTCATTATTACCACTTGAATATGCACATCCGGTTGACTTTCAGACAGGCTTGTTATGAAGTTACTTTTTGTCATTAATATCAAACTAGGTTTCTAGTTAATAATGGCTTCTTAGAACTAGAGCCATTTAAATGTTTCCGTTTAGAAGATGCTTTGAAAAACTCTTTATAATTTACCACAACCACAGACTGGCTAATTTACCTTAGATTACAATTAGTAACCAATGGAATTTACTTTATGCATTTAAGAGAGGGCAGCCCTACATTTCCTTTTTTTTAAAAAAGATTTATTTATTTATTGATCTCCCCTTCCCCCTGCCCCCAGTTGTCTGCTCTCTGTGTCCATTCATTCTCTCTGTGTTCTTCTGTGTCCGCTTATATTATTGTCAGCAGCACTGGGAAACTGCATCTCTTTTTTGTTGTTGTTGCTGTTGCATCATCTTGCTGCATCAGCTCTCTGTGTGTGCGGCACCACTCCTGGGCAGGCTGCCCTCTTTTTGTGTGTGCAGGACTGCTCTCCTTGAGGGGTGCACTCCTTCCACATGGGGCCCCCCTAGGCGGGGGTCACCCCTGAGTGGCATGGCACTCCTTGTGCTCATCAGCTCTGTGCCTGGGCCAGCTCACCACATGGGTCAGGAAGCCCTGAGTTTGAACCTGGACCTCCCACGTGGTAGGTGGATGCTCTATCAGTTGAGCCAAATCTGCTTCCCCCTACATTTCTTTAACTTAATTTCATTACATATGAACTTAGAATTTTCATCATTTGTTAATTTGGTATTATCATCCTGATGTATGAAGTCGCACACTGAGCAAGTAGGCAGATATGAATAGTTTGACATAGAAACACAGCTTAGTTACTTAAAATTTTCACTTAAAAAAAAATAAGTTTAACTGTAAAACAGTTGAAAGATCTCCTGGAAGGTTTTTCTTTAATTTGCACCATGACCGTGCAGATTTTCACAAGAATTTTGTTTCTTAAGTTTAGGGATTTGATTTGCTCACTCCACAATAGCTTGTCCTTGGGGGCTGTAAGGAAGTCCTGTAGTGGGTGAAATACTCCAAGTATCTAGAAACCTTTTAAGGGAGACACTGGTATAAGCAGGAGCATTGTCTGTTTTCAGAGACTGAGGAAGACCTATTACAGCAAAGCAAGCTAACAAATGCTGTCTTACTTGTCAAGTGGTTTCTCCAGTCTGAGCTGTAGCCCAAATGAATCCTGAACAGGTATCTACAGAGACGTGAACATAACATAATTTCACAAATGAGGAGATAGCAGTTACCTCCATATGCCACACAGAGTTAGCAGTTAAACCACGGGGGTTTACTCCAGGTTCTGATTGTTTTGGATTAGTGAGAATTTGACAGGATGGACAACTGCAACGTCCTTACTTGTGTCCGTGTTAAAGGGAAATGAGCTCTGAGGCCAGCAGCATTCAGGTGGGTTAAATCATGAAAATGAAGAGCTTCTTGTAAAACAGGAGTAACTAATTTATCAGCTTTGTCACTGCCTTGTTCCAGTGGTCTGTGTAAATTAGAGTATGATCGAAAATGGAATTTTTCTATTCTTTTTTTTTTTTTTTTTTACTTTTTTTTTAATTGACTTTGTAATAATATTACATTAAAAATATATATGTGAGGTCCCATTCAACCCCACCCCCCCACCCCCCCTCTCCCCCCCCAACAACACTCGTTCCCATCATCATGACACATCCATTGGATTTGGTAAGTACATCTTTGGGCACCTCTGCACCTCATAGACAATGGTCCACATCATGGCCCATACTCTCTACTTTTTCTATTCTTAATAATCTGCTGAAGTTTGTGAAAATGTTTATAAAGAAACTGATTTATATTGGGTTTGATAAAAGCTGTTTCAATTAATTGGGTTACTTGAATGACGTAAGCAGAATCTGAAAGAATGTTTATGGACTCCGGTATGTCCTGCAAAGCAGTAAGCACTGCTGCTAATTCAGCCTGCTGAGCTGAGAACCCAGGAGTAGGAATTTTCTTAATTTTATGTCCAGTATATCCAACTGCACCATTTCCAGACCCATCAGTAAAGACTGTAGGGGCATCAGATATTGGTTGAAACCTAGTTATGTTAGGTAAATCCATTGGGTGCACTTAATGAAATATAATATATGATTCTTAGGGTAGTGATGATCTATTTGTCCAATATAATCAGCAAGGGCTATTTGCCATTGTCAGTGATTTTGCAGGAAAGCCTCAACTTCTTTGTGTAAAAGTGGGAGAATGATATAGGAAGGGTCTCATCCGTGAAGGGCACGAGTGCGTTCACGGCCTTTGAGCATAATCTGGGCCATAAAATCCACATAAGAAGATAAAGTTTTAACAAAATTATAGGCAAAAATATCCATTCTACGATATGCTCTTGCTGCATAAGGACTCCCGTGGGAGAGTGTAAAGAAGGCAAAATAAGCAATTGCAGTGGCTGTTCTGAATTAATGCATTCAACTCGGGCACTTTGAATTTCTTACTCTATGAGTTTTAATTCTTGTTCTGCTTCTTTCGTCAGAACTTGGGGGCTGTTTAATTGAGGATATCCTCATAAGAAAGAAAGGAGATTAGACAGTTCATATGTGGAAATGCCCACTTTGGGCCTCAGCCAATTTATGTCTCCTAGTAATTTCTGCAAATCATTCAAAGTTTTAATAGAGCCTCTATGAATCTGAACTTTCTGAGGCTTAATTGTAAGTGTATCAACAATACCATGAGATAAGAAACAGGAGTAACCTTCTGAATTTCTTGGGGGCAAGTTTTAACCCCCCTGCAGTTAAGCTCTTTTCTAAGTCCTGATATGCTAAAACTAAAGTCTGGGAAGAGGGAGCAGTATGTAATATATCATCCATGTAACCTCTAATGTAACAGGAAGGAAAAGCCAATCTGACTGGATTTAAGGCTTTAGCTACAAAACTTTGACATATAGTAGGGGATGAAGGATTCCTTGAGGAAGATATTTCCCCTCAAACCATTTCATGGGTTCTTTGTTATTGAAAGAAGGCACTGGGAATGCAAATGTCTTGCAGTCTTGGGGAGCCAAAGGTATTGTAAAGAAACAATCCTTTAGATCAATAACAGCAAGTGGCCAGCCAGGAGGGAGCATAGCCTTGTTGTGTGGCAAACCTGGCTGCAGCTCACCCACAGGTTGAACGACTGCATTTACTGCTCAGAGGTCTGTTGAAAGCCTCCATTTGCCTGACTTTTTCTTAATAGGAAACACCAGAGAGTTCCAAGGACTAAAAGAGTCTTCAATATGCCCCTTGTCTAACTGTCCTTAACTAATTTAAGAAGTGTGTCAATTTTTCTTGGGTTAATGACCACTGCTCAACCCACACTGGAGAGGTTGTAGTCCCCTTGAGAGGGACGGGTTTGGGTGGTCCAAGGAGGCCCCTGAGCAGTGGCCGTTATGGAAAAGGTGACCATCCTAATCCTTCACGAGCATCCTGAGCTGTGGGATCGACTGTTTAACAATCCCCTGGTGGAGCTCACCCAGCCCTAACCCTGGAGCATGCCCTTGTGTCCTCATTAATTGTTGACTTTGTTCACTATATTGGCCCTCCTGTGGAATACAGATTTCAGCCTGCCGCTGCTCTAATAGCTCACGTCCCCAGAGATTAATAGGTAAGTCTGCAACATAGGGCTGCAGGGGCAGGTTGCCCATCAGGCTGCAGACAATGAAAAATCTGCACTCTCTCTTTTTTTTAAATTTTTAAATTTTTAAATTTTTTTATTTTATATTTAACTCATTAAAAAAAATTACATTAAAAAAATATGAGGTCCCATTCAACTCCACCACCCCCACCCTCCCTTCCCCCCACAGCAACACTCTCTCCCGTCATCATGACTCATCCATTGCACCCGGTAAGTACATCTCTGGGCATCGCTGCACCCCATAGTCAATGGTCCACATCATAGCCCACACTCTCCCACGTTCCATCCAGTGGGCCCTGGGGGGATCTACAATGTCCCGTAGTTGTCCGTGCTCACTCTCTTTTAAACCTCCGGGAGTGCCAAGTCCCTCAACTGAAACAGATGCCCCTTGTAATGGCCAAGCAGAGGCCAATGGTTAGAACTAAGGATAGAAATGGCAGCTCCAGTATCAATAAGTCCTTTAAACTGTTTGTTCTGAGTGGTTACTTCACAAACGGGATGAGATTCTAAAATTTTTTCAGTTAAGAATATGCCTATTATTCCTGTACTTCCAAAACCATTTTTCCCTCAGACTCTCTCACTAGCTCCCACAGGAGCATAAGGGGAGCAACGACAATTGTGCTATGCAGTCTCCAATATCAGCTTTCCATGGAACTGAGGTGGACGTGGTAACTTGAATGTCTCCTTGATAGTCACAATCAATTACTCCTGTTTGCTCTCTAACTCCCTGGGAGGTGAGACTGCTTATCCCAAGGAAAAGTCTGACTGCCAATTAGTAAACGTCCCTTTATTCCCATTTTTACACAGACTGGGGTATCCCCTGGAAGCAAGATAACAGGTTCAGCCATAGGGATATCTATGGCTGCGCTTCCTGCTGTGGTGGGGGATAAATCCAGGGCACTGTGGAGAGATGGGGAGAACCGGGGTTGCTCCACTGAACGGGGAAGGCCCCTTTGGAGCGGGGCTGGGAGCAGCCCCACAGGAAGTTTCCTGACAAGGGGTGCAATTCTTACGGTAATTAGACCAACATAGGTTAGACCAATGATTTCCTTTACCCCAGTGGGGACACACCTCATGTTGTTTCTGAGCTGAAATATTCTGCCTGAATGGTGGTGTTTTTCCCTCAGAATTTTCCAATATTCTTTTCTTCATATGACCAGTTTTACCACAATTAAAGCCCTTTTCCAGAAAATCTCTTATTGATTTTCATTCCTGCCCATAGCCTGAGCCATCCTGGTAGCACGGTGGCCCTCGGTCCCTACATCCTGGTACAATTTAATATACCCAGTCATATCCACTTTCCTTTTCATCACCCCAATGGCTTTCTGACAATCCTGATTAGCATTTTCATAAGCCATTAGCTACAAAATAGTATCTGCAACTTCTAAGTTTTTGACCAGTTTTTTGATAGTCTCTTGTAACCGAGCAATACAGTCGGGGTAGGGCTCTGCAGGCCCCTGTAATATTTTTTGGAATGACACTGGGGGCTGGCCTTTAGCCTCAATCTTTCCCAGGCTCTTCAGCTACAGCGTGGAACCTGTGTGATGGCTTGATCATTCACCACTAATTGCTGATCTGCTTCCGCTCAATTCCCCACCGCCACTAACTGACCCAAGTAAAATGGGGATATTATGGGCTCGTTATGAGCTGCCTGAGTCTCTGCGTGATCTGTCCACTGGTTTTGATTGTAAAAACTGCCCAGACCCTAGGGTGAAGCGTGCTAAGGCAGACCAGTCAGCTAGGGTCAGCCTAGAGCCTTGGGCCAGCCCCTGCACTGCACCATAGGCAAAAGGAGAATTCGGACCATATTGTTGTACTGCTGATTTTAGCTCTTTAAATATTTTAAATGGGAAAGTTTCGTGGGTGAATTCATAAACTCCATTTGGGTTTGAAATCTACTCCGGGAGCTATTCTTTCTTGTATGTTAACCGGAAAGGCCATTTGAAATGCCTCCAAATCACCCTCCCTTCTGGCCTGTAAGTGGACAACCTTGGCTGAGAGTCTCCGGATATGGGGGGAGGTGATGAGTCAGCGGAGGGCAAAAGTCAGCTAATGAGGGGGCTGAAGGCAAGACAATGGGAGGAACTTCCAACACTCTCTACCTTCCTCCTCTTTTGTTGGCGAGGGTTCTAAAACAGATTTAATTACAATCAAAGTGGACCAAATAGTATCCGGGAGTGGACACCTTGTACAAGTAATCTTTCTAACTCTTCCTACTTTTCCCCAGTCTCCTAATTCTAAACTTCCTATTGCTAGGAACCATGAGCACTTTTGTTCTATAACCTGTAAGAGGCCAAAATACAAGGCTCAGTGACCTTAGCTCCTGTCGTTTTGAGGAGTTGTTTCAAGAGACAGACGTACGGGCGATGTTTTGTTGAACTGTCTCTGTTTCCCATCGTAACCCTGCAAAACCCCCCGAGAGTGTCCTTACTCCTTACGCACTGAGGACTTGGAAGACTTTCTGTTCCACTCGGGGCTTTAGCCGCTCCACCACCTTTTAGTATTGCTCCAAGCGAGCCTTCCTCCCTTCAGGCCCCACGTTGGGAGCCAGTTGCTGAGAACCAGCTCAGAAATAGGTTTGCTCGAAGGGAAGGTACACAGAACTTACAGAAATAAAGGACAGAGAGAAACACGAGAGAGGGGCCAAGGATGGAACCAGGGGGCTCACAGCTTCTGGAACGGAGAGCCAGAGCCTAGCTTCCACATCATATTTAGTAGGAACTCCAAAGCAGCTGTTCCTCATCAGCACGGCAACGTTTACAATAACTGGGGACAAGTGCGACAAATAGGGAACAGGTAAGCCAGTTTCCCACAACAAGTAACCTCTTATGAACTCTCTTATTTCTGTGGGGTCAGTAGTAATGTTCCCATTTTCATGTTTTATGTATTTCTTCTTTGACCCACTGATTATTTGAGAGTATGTTGTTTAATCTCCATATATATGTGAATTTTCCCTTTTTCTGCCACTTGTCGATTTCCAACTTTATTCTGTTATGATCAGAGAAAGTGCTTTGTATAATTTAGATTTTATTGAATTTATTGAGATCTGCTTTGTGACCCAACATATGGTCTATCCTGGAGAAAGACCCATGAGCACTTGAAAAAATGTATATCCTGCTGTTTTGGGGTACAACGTTCTGTATATGTCTATTAGGTTTAGTCCATTTATCATATTATTCCAACTCTCTGTTTCTTTATTGACCCTCTGCCCAGATATTCTATCCAATGCTCAGAGTGGTGTATTGAAGTCTCCAACTATTATTGTAGAAATGTCTATTTCTCACTTCAATTTTTTTTTAGATTTATTTTTTTCTCTCCCCTTCCCCTCTTTCCCATCCCAGTTTTCTGTTCTCTGTGTCCATTCACTGTGTTTTCTTCTGTGTCTGCTTGTTTTCTTGTCAAGTGGCACCGGGAATCTGTGTCTCTCTTTTTTTTGTGCATGAAAGATTTATTTATCCCCCACCCTGGCCCCAGTTGTCTGTTCTCTGTGTCTATTTGCTGCATCTTCTTTGTCTGCTTCTGTTGTTGTCAGTGGCACAGGAATCTGTGTCTCTCTTTGTTGCGTCACCTTGTTATGTCAGCTCTCCGTGTGTGCGGCGCCATTCCTGGGCAGGCTGAACTTTTCTTTTGTGGTGGGCAGCTCTCCTTACGGGGCACACTCCTTATGCATGGGGCTTCCCTACGTGGGGGACATCCTGGGTGTCAGGGCATTCCTTGTGGGCATCAGCACTGTGCATGGGCCAGCTCCACACAGGTCAAGGAAGCCAGGAGTTTGAATCACGGACCTCCCATGTGGTAGGTGGACACCCTATCCATTGGGCCAAGTCTGTGTCTGTCCTCTCTTTTAATATAGGTGTTTAGGGCCATAAATTTCCCTCTCAAGACTCCCTTGCTGTGTCCCATAAGTTTTTATAAGTTGTGTTCTTATTTACATTCATCTCAGTATATTTACTGATTTCACTTCCAATTTCTTCTTTGACCTACTGATTATTTAGAAGTATATTGTTTAAACTCCACACATTTCCAAATTTACCTTTTTCCTGTCTAACATTTTAAATAATTTTATTTTGTACATTTTATAAGTGCAAATATAGACAATTAAAAATAAAAACAACAAAGTTGACTGAAACAAACACTTCTCAATTAAATTTAAAGGTACTGTATACATATAACTCTTTTTGAATTATACAATATGTTACACAATATATTCAGTTCATAGTAATGCAATCATACAGTATTTGTCCTTTTGTGTCTGGTTTGCTTCACTCAGTGTAATGTCCGCCAGGTTCATTCATGTTGTTATACACTTTATGACTTCATTTCTTCTTCTCTTTTTTTAATTTTTAATTTTAATTTTATTTTTCCAAATTCTACTCAATTTATTCATTTTTAAAAAAGATATTACATTAAAAAAAATATGAGGTCCCCATTCGCCCCCACTGCCCCCACCCCACCACTCCCCCTACAATAACACTCTCCCCCATCATCATGTCACATCCATTGTGTCTGGTGAGTACGTCTCTGGGCATCGCTGCACCCCATGTCCCGTGTTCCACACCATAGCCCACACTTTCACATGTTCCATCCAGTGGACCATGGGAGGACATACAACATCCGGCAATTATCCCTGGAGCACCACCCAGGACAACTCCAAGTCCCAAAAATGCCTCCACATCTCTTCTCTTCCTCCCGTTCCCCGAACCCAGAAGCTACCATGGCCATTTTTTCCACATCAATGCCACATTTTCTCGATTATTAACCACAATAGTTCATGAATAGAATATCATTAAGTCCACTCTAATCCTTACTGTATTCCTCCTTCCTGTGGACCTTGACTTGGTTGTGTCCATTCCACATCTATGTCAAGAGGGGGTTTAGATTTCACATGGATTTTGGATGCAATCCTCCTGCTTTCAATTGTAGGAACTCTAGGCTCCATGGTGTGGTGGTTGACATTCTTCAACTCCATGTTAGCTGAGTGGAGTAAGTCCGATAAATCAGAGTGTAGGAGCTGAAGTCTGTTGTGTCAGGGCCTGGCTATCAAATTGTCAGTCCAGAGATTCAAATCCCCTAGATATATCTTAAGCCCCAGCACCAACTACAATTCCAGTAAAGTAGCATGAAAGGCTTGCGAAAAGAGATCCCATCTGAGTCCAGCTCCATCACGCAGAAACACCAGCTCCAAAGAAGGGCCAACTGGAGTGGCAGTGAACCCCATCTGCCATGACCATAGAGCCTGTGGGTCTCTTTAGCCCTCAAAAGGACCAATACCTGGGGTTGTATCTACTTTATCTGTCTCTGAGACTCTGCTCAGGTGTACATAAGGGCAGTCTTTTTGACAACCTCCAGACTCTTTTTTAGAGACTCATAGCCATATGAACTCATTTGTCTTTTCCATTTCCCCCTTACTTTAGGTCAACAGCATTTTTAACTCCTGTTATTATATGTAGACAAGAATGTTCTGCTGGTCTGCGTTGAACCTTTAATTCAAGGTTATTTTCTAGTTACATCATCAGCTGGTACTTGGAAGTGATCCCTCGGTGCCACGGAGGCTCATCCCCGGGTGTCTTGTTCCACACTGGGGGGAAGGCATTGCATTTACATGCTGAGTTTGGCTTCGAGACTAGCCACATTTGAGTAACAAGGAGGCTGTCAGGAGGGAACTCTTAGGCACAGTGCTGCTCTAGGCCTTGTTCTTATTTCAGGCGTATAGGCTCACAAGCATAGTCATTAGTATCAGGGGCTCACTGTTGGACCCTCATCCCTTCCTGGTCCTTACCGTTGCACCTGGGGGACTGCTGCTGCTCCCCTAAGGACCATGACAGAACCCCCTGGCCAGTAACCCAGTACCCCCCCAGCTGTTGTTTTTAATTGTTTCCACTATGAGTATATCCAAACATTTCCATGCACCCTGGACACATGCCCTGTATAACTCCCTGTCAACCATATATCGCCTGTCAATAACATACCATACCAGTATTCCTCCGCTGCCATTGTTGACCCACTCTGTGATCCAAAACTTCCTGAAAAGTGAAGCCCAATATAATGTCAGGTTCCCTTATTAGTAAAATGAAATATAGCGATGAGTTTAAAGGTTAGATATGGAATACATATTGATTTGGAAAAATTTTACATCCTATCTTTTTCTTTTCTTTTTTCCTAATTATTGAGCTTCTCTTCACAAGAGCCTTAAATCACAGTAATTCATACATACAATATACAGTACTCCCACACATCCACCATAAAACCTTTTCCCTTCCACAGCGATAATCTTATAACTTATTCATATCGTATTTACTGAAACTGATGTACAGAATCTGAGACAATAGCTTTCAAACAAGGTGACATCTGTGCTTACATTGTGGTCCATACTTTAGGCTATATAGTTTTCTAAATTTTTTGGTTATCCTATGTTTTCCATTATGGTTTACATTATTAGTCTGTTGTCCCCTATGTTTTTGGTGTAATATTACATGTTTTATATCCATCCTTGTGTACTCTCGTGAAACTACTCTCTTGCCCCCACATTTACCTTGTTTCCATCCATTCAACATCCATTTTCCCCTCTCCTTGGGGCCCACAGTGACAGCCAATCTCCATTTCCTGAAGAACCACGTCCAGAGATACTTGCAGCAGTGTTCAGGGCCTGACTTGCTCAACTGCCCTAATGCCCTGGGAGCCACCCTTTCTCTCGAGAGATATAGTTCCCTCTATTTGATGGCATTAGTCCTCCCCAGGATGTGGGTCCACCCCCACTCTCACTACTTGGGTCTCTACCCAATGGTACAACCCACCCTGGCAAAATGAGCATTCAGACATTCCCCAGGAATCCGTCCCCCGTCAGACCATCCCCTCTGAGCATCCTAAACAGGTAACCCTCCTAATTATATTTTGATACGGTTTTCTCAGCATTTTATTTATTTATTTATTTAATTCATTTTTTAATAAAACATTACATTCAAAAAATATGAAGTCCCATTCAACCCACAGCAACACTCTCTCCCATCATCATGACACATCCATTGCACCTGGTAAGTACATCTCTGGGCATCGCTGCACCCCATAGTCAATGGTCCACATCATAGCCCATACTCTCCCACGTTCCATCCAGTGGGCCCTGGGGGGATCTACAATGTCCCGTAGTTGTCCCTGAAGCACCACCCAGGACAACTTCAAGTCCCAAAAACGCCTCCCCATCTCATCTCTTCTTCCCATTCCCCACACCCAGCAGCCACCATGGCCACCCTTCCCACACCAATGCCACATTTTCTCTGTGGACATTGGATTGATTGTGTCCATTGCACATCTATGTCAAGAGGGGGCTTAGATTCCACATGGATACTAGATGCAATTCTCCTGCTTTCAGTTGTAGGCACTCTAGGCTCCATGGTGTGGTGGTTGACCTTCTTCAACTCCATCTTAGCTGAGTGGGGTAAGTCCAATAAATCAGAGTGTAGGAGCTGAAGTCTGTTGAGGCTCAGGGCCTGGCTATCATATTGTCAGTCCAGAGATTCAAATCCCCTAAATATATCTTAAACCTCAACACCAACTACAATTCCAGTAAAGTAGCATGAAAGTCTTGTGAAAAGAGATCCCATCTGAGTCCAGTTCCATCACGCAGAAACACTAGCTCCAAAGAAGGGCCATCTGACATGGCAGTGAACCCCATCTGCCATGACCATACACCCGTGGGTCTCTTTATCCCTCAAAAGAACCAATATCTGGGGTTGTATATACTTTATCTGTCACTTAGACTCTGCTCAGTTGTGCATAAGGGCAATCCTTCTGACAACCTCCAGACTCTTTTTTAGAGACTCATAGCCATACAAACTCATTTCTCCTTTCCATCTCCCCCTTACATTAGGTCAAACAGCATTTTAAAGTCATGTTATTATAAGTAGACAGGGATATTCTGCTGATCCGCATTGAACCTTTAATTCAAGGTCATTTTCTAGTTGCATCTTCAGCTGGTATTTGGTAGTGATCCCTCGGTGCCAGGGAGGCTCATCCTCGGGTGTCATGTCCCACGCTGGGGGGAATGCACTGCATCTACATTCTGAGTTTGGCTTCGAGACTGGCCACATTTGAGTAACATGAAGGCTGTCAGGAGGAAACTCCCAGGCACAATGCTGCTCTAGGCCTTGTTCTTATTTCAGGCATATAGGCTCACAAGCATAGTCATTAGTATCAGCAGCCCACTGTTGGACCCTCATTCCTTCCTGGTTCTTACTGTTGCACCTGGGGACTGCCGCTGCTCCCCTAGGGACCACGACAGAGCCCCCCTGGCCAGGAACCCAGTACCCTCCCAGCTGTTGTTTTTAATTGTTTCCACTATGAGTATATCTAAACATTACCATGCACCCTGGACATATGCCCTGTATAACTCCCTGTCAACCATATATAGCCTGTCAATAACGTGCCATACCAGTATTCCTCCACTGCCATTGTTGAACCACTCTGTGACCCAAAACTTCCTGTAAAGTGAATCCCAATATAATGTCAGGTTCCCTTACTAGTAAAATGGAATATAGCGATGAGTTTAAAGGTTAGATCTAGAGTACATATTGATTTGGAAAAATTTCTACATCCTATCTTTTTCTTTTCTTTTTTCCTAATTATTGAGCTTCTCTTCACAAGAGTCTTAGATCACAGTAATTCATATATACAATATACAGTACTCTCACACATCCACCATAGAACCTTTTCCCTTCCACAGCGATAATCTTTTAACTTATTCATATCATATTTACTGAGACTGATGTACAGACTCCGAAACAATAGCTTTCAAACAAGGTGACATCTGTGCTTACAATGTGGTCCATACTTTAGGATATACAGTTTTCTAAATATTTTAGTTATCCTGTGTTTTACATTATGGTTTACATTATTAGTCTGTCGTCCCCTATATGTTTTTGGTGTAACATTACATGTTTTATATCCATCCTCGTGTACTCTCACGGAACTCCTCTCTTGCCCCCACATTTACCTTGGTTCCATCCATTCACCATCCATTTTCCCCTCCCATTGGGGCCCACAGCGACAGCCAATCTCCATTTCCCGAGGAGCTATGTCCAGAGATACTTGCAACAGTGTTCAGGGCCTGACTTGCTCAACTGCCCTAATGCCCCGGGAGCCACCCTTTCTCTCGAGAGATACAGTTCTCTCTATTTGATGGCATTAGTCCTCCCCAGGAAGTGGGTCCACCCCAACTCTCACTACTTGGGTCTCTAGCCAATGGTACAACCCACCCTGGCAAAATGAGCATTCAGACATTCCCCAGGAGTCCTTCCCACATCAGACCATCCCCTCCGAGCATCCTAAACAGGTAACCCTCCTAATTATATTTTGATACGATTTTCTCAGCATTTTACTCTCAACCAACACCTGACAATCTCCTATGTTCGTATGTTGCCCCTCCCTCCCCCCAATTTTGTGGGCAATATTACCCATCCGCCCATCCCCAGCCCCCCTCAAACCTGCAAAGCCCCACCCAAAAGCAACCCCTTGCACCTATTTTATCTCTTCTTTGTAATCATACTTACCGCCAGCTCATCATATATTCCACCCCTGCGGACGTCAGCTCATATCCTTCCACCACCCCCTGATTTCCTGTAAGCCTATCTTCCAGTCTCTAGTTCTCTGACTTACTTATTTCATATCATTGAGGTTATGTAGTATTTGTCCTTCAATGCCTGGGTTGCTTCACTCAACATAAGGTTCGCAAGATTCATCCATGTTATCACGTGTGTTTGTAGTGTATTTGTTCTTAAAGCCGAGTAGTATTCCATTGCATGTATATATCACATTTTATTGATCCACTCATCTGTTGATGGGCATTTGGGTCAATTCCAACTTTTGGCGACAGTGAACAATGCTGCTATGGACATTGGTGTGCATATATTGGTTTGTGTCCTTGTTTTCAGTTCTACTGGGTATATACCCAGCAGTGGTATTGCTAGATTTTTGAGAAAATCTATTGCTAGATTTTTGAGAAACACCAAATTGTCCTCCAGGTTGGTTGGCTCCTTCTGCATTCCCGCCAGCAGTGGATGAGTGTTCCCATTTCTTCACATCCTCTCCAGCATTTGTATTCTTCTGTTTTTTTCATAACCGCCAATCTTATGGGAGTAAGATGGTATCTCATTGTAGTTTTGATTTGCATTTCCGTGATAGCTACAGATTTGGACCATTTTTTCATGTGCTTTTTAGCCATTTGTATTTCTTCTTTGGAGAAGTGTCTCTTTAAATCCTTTTCCCATTTTTTAAATGGGTTGTTTATCTTTTTATTTTCAAGATATATGAGTTCTTCATATATGCAAGTTATAAGTCTCTTATCAGATATATGGTTGCCAAATATTTTCTCTCATTGTGTGGGTTCCCTTTTTACTTTCTTGACAAACTCCTTTGAGGTGCAGAAGGCTTTAATTTTGAGGAAGTCCCATTTATCTATTTGTTCTTTTGCTGCTCGTGCTTTTGCTGTGATATTCATGAAGCCATTTCCTATTACAAGGTCTTGTAGTTGTTTCCCTACATGGCTTTCCAAAGTCTTTATGGTCTTGGCTCTTATATTTAGGTCTTTGATCCATCTTGAGTTGATCTTTGTATAAGGTGTGAGATGGCAATCCTCTTTCATTCTTTGACATATGGATATCCAGTTCTCCGGGCACCATTTGTTGAATAGACCATTCTCTCCTGGTTGAGAGAGTTTGGTGGCTTTATCGAATATTATATGACTATATATATGAGGTTCTATATCAGAACTTTCAATTCGATTCCATTGGTCTGTGTGTCTCTCCTTATGCCAATACCATGCTGTTTTCACTACTGTAGCTTTGTAGTATGTTTTGAAGTCAGGCAGTGTGATTTCTCCAATTTTGTTTTTCTTTTTCAATATGTCTTTGGCCATTCGGGGCCTCTTTCCTTTCCAAATAAATTTCATAGTTAGTTTTTCTAGTTCCTTAAAGAAGACTGTGTTGATTTTTATTGGGATTGCATTGAATGTGCGGATCAGTTTTGGTAGGATAGTCATCTTAATAATATTTAGTCTTCCTATCCATGAACAGGGAATATTCTTCCATTTATTTAGGTCTTCTTTGATTTCCTTGAACAGTCTTGTATAGTTCTCAGTGTATAAGATTTTTACCTCTTTAGTTAAATTTATTCCTAATTATTTGACTTTTTATTTACTATTGTGAATGGTATTTGTTTCTTGATTTCCTCCTGAGCTTGCTCATTTTTGGTGTACAGAAATGCTACTGATTTTTGCGCATTGATCTTATAACCTGCGACTTTACTAAACTCATTTATGAGTTCTAGAAGCTTTGTTGTAGACCTCTCAGGGTTTTCTATGTATAGGATCATGTCATCAGCAAATAATGAAATTTTGACTTCTTCCTTTCCAATTTGAATGCCTTTTATATCTGGTTCTTGCCTCAGTGCTTGGGCCAGTACTTCTAAGACAATGTTAAATAGAAGGGGAGACAGTGGGCATCCTTGTCTTGTTCCTGACTTTAGTGGGAAGGATTTTAGGATTTCTCCATTGTAAACAATGTTGGCTGTAGGTTTTTCATATATACTCTTTATTATGTTCAAAAAATTTCCTTGTATTCTGATCTTATGGAGTGTTTTTATCAAGAAAGGGTGCTGTATTTTGTCAAATGCTTTTTCTGCATCTATTGATATAATCATGTGATTTTTTTTCTTCAATCTGTTTACATGGTGTATTACATTGATTTTCTTAGGTTGAACCATCCTTGCATACCTGGAATGAATCCCACTTGGCCGTGGTGTATAATTCATTTAATGTGTTGTTGAATATGATTAGCAAGTATTTTGTTAAGTATTTTTGTGTCTAGGCTCATTAGAGAAATTGGTCTGTAATTTTCCTTTCTTGTGGTGTCTTTGTTTGACTTTGGTACTAGGGTAATGTTGGCATCATAGAAGCAGTTAGGCAATGTTCCTTCTGTTTCGATTTTTTGGAATAGTTTCAGCAGGATTGGTGTTAGTTCTTTCTGGAATGTTTTGTAGAATTCACCTGTGAGGCCATCTGGCCCTGGGCTCTTCTTAGTTGGGAGGTTTTTAATGACTGACTCTGTCACTTTACTTGGGATTGGTTTGTTGAGATCATCAATTTCTTCTTTCATCAATATAGGCTGCTTATGTGTTTCTAGGAATTTGTCCATTTCCTCTGAATTGTACTTTTTGTTGGAATATAGTTTTTCAAAGTATCCTCTTATGATAGTCTTTATTTCTGTGGGGTCAGTGGTGATATCTCCTTTCTCATTTCTTATTTTGTGTATTTGCATCTTCTCTCTTTTTTTCTTTATTAGTCTCACTGAAGTTTTGTCAATTTTATTGATCTTCTCAAAAAACCAGCTCTTGGTCTTGTTTATCTTTTCAAGTGCTTTCTTATTTTCTATTTAATTTAGTTCTGCTCTTATCTTTCTTATTTCCTTCCTTCTTCTTCCTGTGGGATTACTTTGTTGTTTTTTTTCTAATTCCTCCAAATGTGCAGTTAGTTCTTCAATTTTTGCTCTTTCTTCTTTTTTGATATATGAGTTTATGGCTATAAATTTCCCTCTCAGTACTGCTTTTGCTGCATCCCATAAATTTTGGTATGTTTTGTTGTTGTATCCTAACCTAAAATATGCCCACTTCCCTAGTAACAGCTAACGACACAAGACCACAAGTCCGCCCATGAGTCTCTGCCAACCCCCACCCGCCCCGTAACCATCACTCCTCCTGCTCTACCCCCGCCCCCCTCATTCTCTATATAAACCCCTGCACTTCCGTAATAAATTAGACTTGCTCTGCACTCCAGACTGTCTCCATGGTCTCTCCTTACCACGCGTCCTCCCACGCCTTAGAAGCCCCGCTCTGGCCCACTCCTCGCCTGGGTCTTAGAGCATCATCGTCGGCCGTGCCAGCCCCTGCGTCTACCCCCGCTGACCCCCGACCCCTCAGGGAGCGAGCTGCCCATCATCTGGCACCCGAACAGGGACCCCCTGCGGTGTCCGGTTCCCGCCCGTTGCTGCCCCTCGTCTCTTCAGTCGCCGCGCTTCTAAGTAAGGACCCCTCATTACCGGCCCCAGGCGAAGGTCATGGGCGGGCGCCTATCCTCCCGTCAGGCACCCCAAGTTAGGGCACTAGCTGCCTTACTTGATACGAACCAAGTTAAAGTCTCCTTGGGACAGCTCCAAAAGTACTGGGACCTTCTGTTGCCCTTTAATCCGTGGCTAGCCACCTGCCACCTTTGGAGCCCAGACACTTACTCGCGTCTCATTGATCGCGTCACCTCCTCTATGGAGCATGATGGCAAGTCGTTTCCCCCCGGCCTCTTGCCCACCCTCGTGGCCATCCGCGCCTGCCTCCTTGGTGCGCCAGCCCCAAAGGACGCTTACCAAATTTCCTCCGGGACTGCTGCGCGGCCGCTCGACTGTGACCCTGATGACAAAAACACTCCCAACTCAGATACCGAGTCCTTATCCGAGCAGCTCAATGCCGATCTTGAGCGTCACTCTCTTCCACCGCCTCAAAATGGCGAACTTCCCCCCTCTTCTCCACCCGAAGACAGGGAGTCCCCACCCACAAATCCTCAAGATGGCGAACTTCCGCCTTCTTCCTCGCTCGAAAAAGGGAAGCATGAGCCTTCCGGTAAAGAGTCAGCCTCTCTCTACCCGCCTCTTCCTGCCACGCCGCCATCTTGGTGTAGACCGGAAGAGAAGCCGCCACCATCTTGGTATAGACAGGAAGAGAGGCCGCCGCCATCTTGGTATAGACAGGAAGAGAGGCCGCCGCCATCTTGGTATAGACAGGAAGAGAGGCCACCGCCATCTTGGTGTAGACCGGAAGAGGGGCCGCCTCCATCTTGGTATAGACAGGAAAAGAGGCTGCCGCCATCTTGGTGTAGACTGGAAAATAGGCCTCTGCCATCTTGGTATAGACAGGAAGAGAGGCCGCCGCCATCTTGGTGTAGACCGGAAGATAGGCCTCCGCCATCTTGGTGTAGACCGGAAGAGGGGCCGCCGCCATCTTGTTATAAACCGGAAAACCAACCGCCACCATCTCAGCACACGCCGGCAGGAAAGCCACCATGTTGCCAACCACCGCCATCTTATGCAACTTCATGGCAGGCCACGAATTCCTGGACGCCCCAACATCCTCGTGTTCTCGTCCAGCCAACTACGCACCTCTTTCCCTTAAATCCGGTGCCCACTGCAGCGTGCCCATGTATTTACCAACGACGAAATGAAAACGCTTCGAAAAGCTGTTAAAGAAGATGGAGTTGGCAGCCCTTATGCACAACAGCTGTTAGAAGAACTAGGAGCCCAACTCGTCTTCCCATACGACTGGATCTCCTTAGCCCGAGCCATTCTTACACCAGGCCAATTCATTGAATGGAGAGCACACTTCCAAGCCGAAGCAGAAAGGCAAATGGCCAACAACGCTCGCACAGGCGTTAATGACCATCCGGATGCCTACACTGGTACCAGCACCTTTGTCGATCCAGCGGTGTACCGCAATGTCGACCCAGGATTCTGGCAACGACTGAAAACTATCGCCTTGCAAGCTTACCGAAATGTTTCCACTACGCGTCCTACTAAAATCACCCAACTCACTCAGGGCAAAGATGAGGACTTTGCCACCTTTGTGGCCCGTGTTCTTGAAGCCTGTCAATGTAAAGTTCGTGGGGAAGAAGCCCAACTTGCCCTTGCAAAAGACCTCATCATAGAGGGCAGCCTTGAAGCCTGCCGCCAAATCATCTCAACTATGCGAGACAAAGCCATCCATGACTGGGTTCTTGCATGCCGCGAAATAGACCCACAGGCCAAAACATTAGCCAATGCCTTTGCATCAGCTATGGCAGTCTCGTCCGGATGCTTCCGATGTGGAGAGACAGGTCACTTCGCCCGCGACTGTCCTCAACCACCAACAAACCAAGCGCCTCATCTGCCGCCTGTATCTCGTCCTCAAGGCCGTGCAAGAGGACCTTCTACCCCGTGCCCGCGATGCGGAAAAGGATTTCACTGGGCCCATGACTGCCGCTCAGCAAACCCTCGGCAACCTTTAAACTCCCAGTGGGGCAAGCCTCAGCCCCGCCCCCAAGAGGCCACCCATCAGAGAAACCCCAAGCCTTGATGTGGACAGTTCCCATCAAAAGCGCCTCCAAGCCCATCATGGAGCTCAAAATCGAAGGGCAATGGTTAGAGGGACTCCTCGACTCCGGTGCTGAAGTCTCCTGCATTCCCTTTGAAATTGCCGCCTTCAATCACTGGGCTCTTGAGCAGGGACCTCAAGTAATTGGGGCCACAGTCTCTGCCGAGTCCTGGAGATGCGCCACTCCTATTAAATGGGAGGACCGAGAGGGCCGACACGGTCGCTTCCGCCCCCTCATCCTCTCCACCGTTGGTGGCATCCTCTGGGGCAGAGACATCCTCAGCCAAACGGGAGCCATCCTAACTACCGAAGCCCTTTCGCTCAATCTGCCCCCCCCCCCCTTTTAGGGGCCACTGCTCCCATCACAACGCCTGACCCTATCCCTCTGGATTGGGACACAGAGGAGCCCATCTGGGTCGAGCAGTGGCCCTTGCCAGCCTACAAACTGCAAGCCCTCTCTGCTCTCGTCCAGGAGCAATTACAGGCAGGGCACATTGAGCCATCCACCAGTCCCTATAATTCGCCTATCTTTGTAATCAGCAAGAAAGGCACTGGTAAATACCGCCTTCTCCACGACCTGCGTGAGATCAACAAGCACATCAAGCCAATGGGGTCACCTCAACCAGGATGCCCGCACCCCACTGCAGTCCCGCAGCATATGCATGCGGCAATCATCGACATCAAGGACTGCTTTTTCTCCATCCCTCTCCATCCACGAGACTGCCCACGGTTCGCCTTCACTGTGCCACGCACAAACCACCAGGGCACAGCACAACGTTTCCAGTGGAGAGTCCTCCCTCAAGGGATGCGCAACAGCCCAGCTATTTGTCAGCTTTATGTAAACCAAGCTGTTAATCCACTTCGTGAAGAAACAAATGGACAAACCTACATTATTCATTACATGGATGACCTTCTTCTCGCTGCCAACGACCCGCGCAAGCTCGAGGCTCTCGTCAGCACGCTCTTACATAACCTTGCTCAAATTGGTCTTACTGTTCAGTCAGACAAAATTCGCCTTCAAACCCCCTTTCAGTTTTTGGGGTTCCACTTCCATCATTATGTCAAGCCAGTGGCACCAAAGCTTTGAGTCGCGCCAAACATGTCGCTTACAGAACTGCAACAGCTCTGCGGCCAAATTAATTGGTTGCGCTCGGCTCTCCCAATCACAACGGCCCAAATGCAACCTCTTTTCGAGCTTCTTCAAACAAAAGATTTTCCTGCCAATGCGGTCACCCGCTCCATCACCATTACCCCTGCTGCGCGAGCAGCCGTACAAGATGTCAATGAGGCTCTTCAAGCCTGTCGCCTCGAGCGCTACGCTTCAGGACAGCCAATCCTTGCGTTAGTTCTTCCCACCCCAGTCATGCCTACCGGACTTCTTTGGCAAGATGGGCTGTTGCTTTACCTACATACCTCCAAAAGCAAGCTTCCAAAAATTTGCCCTTTCACGAGGGCATGGATCACCCTCGCTTCCGATCTTGTGGGACTTTGCGTGCATACCTATGGAGTTCCTCCTTCTACAATTATCTGGCCTTTTGATGCCAAGGCCACCACCAACTTACTCGTGCACAATGAAGATATGCAAATACTTGTAGAAACATTCCGAGGCTCCTTTGACAATCATTATCCTCACCATCGGCTACTTCAAGGCCTTTCATGGCTCGCACTCTCCTCCCCGTTCCATCCGCTGCCAGCCCGCAAGCCCATTCCGTTTGCCGCAACGGCTTTCACCGATGCTTCCAAGACCTCATACGCAGCTGTCATTTACATCTCAGGATCACCTGAGCCGCGAACTCTTGTGTTCGCAAATGCATTCTCTGTTCAGGTAGGAGAGCTCCTCGCAGTCGCCACTGCTTTGCACACCTACCCTAACCAACCACTCAACATATTCACAGATAGTCTCTACACTATGCAAGTGTGCCATGCTCTGCCGTTGGCCACCTTCTTTCCAACAGACACCGCTATTGACAGAGCGCTCCAATTTCTACAGCGTCAACTAGAGTCCAGACGGTCGCCCTGGTTCATCGCTCACATTCGAAGTCACTCTAGCTTACCTGGACCTCTCGCCCGTGGTAATGACATGGCAGACCAAGCTGTCTCTTCCGCATGTTGTGCCGCACTCTCACGTGTAAATTATCACGAAGGACTAGTCAATGAATCACGGCTCGGAAACCTCATCAACCAAGCAAAATTACTTCATTCACAGTTCCATTTCTCCGCCCATTCCATTCGCAAACTTTTCCCAGACTTACCTATAGAAACCTGCAAACACTTGGTGTGTTCCTGCCGTACATGCGCACCTCTGCTCCCTCTTGGACCACTTCAACCCCAAGGAGCTAACCCTCGAGGCCTTCGCCCAAACTCCAGATGGCAACTAGATGTCACCCATGTTAATTCTTTCGGGCGCCTAAAATTCTTGCATGTAGCAGTGGACACCTTCTCACACATGTGCTTTGCCATACCGCAAACCGGAGAAACCGCCAAACACGCCATCAAAGCCCTTCGACAGGCCATCCTCTTCATGGGAGTGCCCTGGGACCTAAAAACAGACAATGGACCAGCATACTGTAGCTCTGCCTTTGCCGCCTTTTTGCAACTCTATAATATCAAACACCATTTTGGCCTCCCTTACAACCCCCAAGGACAGGGTGTTGTAGAAAGAACCAACCAGCACCTCAAGCTGCTCATCCAAAAAGAGCAAGCCACCTCTCCTCACAAGTCACCAGCTGACATCATCACTGCCTGCCTTATACACCATAATCTCCTCTCCTTTGACAAAGAAGGCCTTTCCCCCACTCATAAGCACTGGGGTCCCAAGTGGCAGCCCTCCCAAGTTCCCCTCGTGGAACTTGGTGAGAGGGAAGGACCCCCTCACTAACTGCTGGCAAGAGCCAGCCCTCCTCCTTGCCCAAGGGCGAGGATTTGCTTGTGTCTTTCCAGATTCTGAGCCTCAACCATTGTGGATTCCTGCGCGTTGCATCCGACCTGCCACTGACCCCCTCGTGCCGCCATCTGACAAACACCCTACGCCGCCCGCGCTGGACAACGTCACACCTTTTGCAGTGATCAAGTTCCAGCCCTCATCGTCACAGCCAGAGAACGCTGCGCCCGCGCTATCAAGCAACAGTCCCCCACCAAGCACCCCCTCTTCGTCTGCCCCCCGAGATGACAGCACCGATAGAGCAGAAGACTGAAGCTCGTCTATATCCAGTCCTTCTCCTTCTCATTCCTCTTCTCCAGCCTGCCTTCTCCAACCCACTCCATCAGCCTTTTAATTGGACTCTCTCCCTTTGGCAGCAGGAAAAGCTTCTCCTCGTGAACGTAACTGCCTCCGCCCCTTCCTTTACAACAAATCTCTGTAACCTCACTGGACTCATTAAGAGCCTGTCCTCTAGCCCTTCCTATAAACCATGTATGGGCTCACCCACCGCTAGCGAGTGGGGAGGGCGCAGCCCCTCTGTCTCAGGCTTCTACATCTGCCCATCCTCCGCCAGAGGATGCCATAACCCTACAGACTATTACTGCCCCTCCTGGGGATGCGAAACCATAGCCTATGGGTGGTCTGGTGCCCCCAACAAAGACCCATACCTCATCTTGACTGAGACTAAGGGCTGGAACAGCATAACCCTCACGGTCAAAAATCCCTCAAACGATGTCTGGCTGTCTGGCCGCACGTGGGGAGTCCGCTTATTTGCCACCGGATACGACTATGGCGCCTTTATCATTATAAAAAATAAGCCAATTCCCGCTCATTCCACCCCAGTAGGCCCAAATCAAGTTCTCAATCCTCCACAGGCTCAGCCTCCCTCTCCGCCCCGCTCTGCCTCGCCCTCTCCTTCACCCGGCACCTCTCTCACAACTGCCCCCCTTAGCTCCCACTACCCCAAGCCTCGCTTACCCCCCACTCAGTACTCCAGCCCCCTCATTAACCTAATCAGAGCCGCATACACCTCTCTAAACTCCTCCCACCCCAACCTCACTGCAAGCTGCTGGCTTTGTCTCTCCCCCTCCCTTCTTCTATATGAGCCCGTCGCCACAAACCTCACCTTCAGCGAATCCTCTGAAAATTTCCCCACCGGATGCAACTGGAACACCTCCTTTGTCCCCTTAACCTTCCAATCTGTTTCCTCCACAGGGCGCTGTGTTCATTCTCGCCAAGGTTCCCATCCCCTCCTAGATGTCTGCTCCAATTACTCCTCTCCCAATGCTTCCGCCAAATTCTTAATTCCTCATAACACCTCCCAATGGCTTTGTACCTCCACGGGATTAACCCCCTGCCTCAACGTCGCCACCCTCAATGCCACAAATGAAACCTGCCTACTCATTCTCCTAGCCCCTCGAGTCCTTTTTCACAGTGACGAAGAGTTCTTCTCCGCCCTTCAGAGTCAAAAACTCCCTGTTCACCTCCAGAAAAGAGAACCTATCACCGTCCTCACAGTTGCTACCCTTCTAGGTCTCGCCGGAGCAGGCACAGGAATCGCTGCCCTTGCCACACAATCCTCTTCCCTTTCCTCCCTCAGGCAAGCTGTCGACAGTGATATCTCCCACCTCCAAGTCGCTATCTCCCATCTTAAAAACTCTCTCAATTCCCTTTCTGAAGTAGTTCTCCAAAACCGCCGGCGCCTTGACCTTCTCCTCTTCAAAGAGGGAGGCCTTTGTGCTGCCCTTGGAGAAGAGTGCTGTATATACGCCAATTCTACTGGCCTTGCCGAGGACAACTTAAGAAAGGTCCGAGAAGGACTAGAGCGGTGCCAAAAAGAGCGTGAAGCCGCTAACTATTTTTCCGGAGTCTTCCATACCCTCCTCCCATACCTCCTCCCTCTCCTAGGCCCGCTAATAATAATTTTCCTAGCTCTTACCATAGGGCCCTGGGCTGTCAAGAAAATCATCCAGCTCGCCAAGGACCAAACCAACGCAATCCTCACGTCCTTCGTGCGCATCCAGTACCATCAGCTCGCCACTGAAGACAGCCCCTCCAACAAGCCCTGTTTAGCCCGCCCCATGAAGAAATCAAAGACTACTCAACCAAGAACCCCGCAATGCATTCCATTGCTCCCCCAGTCCGTGCATTCCCCATCTTAGCTACCAACCTCGCTCTCCCTCCCAGGCTGGGCAGGGGGCGGGGCAGGCCCAGGTTTGAATGGCAAGCGTAGCCGCACCTAGTGGGGGAAGTGCGCAGCCCACCACTCACGTGTAGCACAGCTGGTCTGTTCTGCTTGCCTGCCACTCTTTGGACCTGCCACCCGCCTCCTGTTAGCCGCCAATATAGCCTACACACGTCCATAAATACACACTCCAGAAAACCCCTCACTTACCACTTACCCCCCCACCTTCTCAAAAAAGAAAAAGGGGCAAATGTTGTATCCTAACCTAAAATCTGCCCACTTCCCTAGTAACAGCTAAGGACACAAGACCACAAGTCCGCCCACGAGTCTCTGCCAACCCCCACCCGCCCCGTAACCATCACTCCTCCTGCTCTACCCCCGCCCCCCTCATTCTCTATATAAACCCCTGCACTTCCGTAATAAATTAGACTTGCTCTGCACTCCAGACTGTCTCCGTGGTCTCTCCTTACCACGCATCCTCCCATGCTTTAGAAGCCCCGCTCTGGCCCACTCCTCGCCTGGGTCTTAGAGCATCATCGTCGGCCGTGCCAGCCCCTCCGTCTACCCCCGCTGACCCCCGACCCCTCAGGGAGTGAGCTGCCCATCATTTTGTTATCATTATCATTTGTTTCAAGGTAGTCATTGATTTCTTTTGAGATTTCCTCTTTGACCCACTGTTTTTCTAAGAGTGTGCTGTTTAATTTCCAAGTCAGGGTGTGAAATCTGGGCCTCTGGCCCTTGCAAATTTCCAGCTTCACTCCACTGTGGTCAGAGACATTATTTTGTATGATTTCAATCTTTCTGAATTCATTAAGCCTTTCTTTGTGGCCTAGCATATGGTCTATCTTGGATAATAATCCATGTGCACTTGAGAAAAATGTATATCCTGCTGTATTTGTGTATAATGATCCTTATATGTCTATTAGATCCAGCTCCTCTAATATACTGTTCAAATATTTCATTTCTTTATTGATTCTCATTTGAGATGTTCTGTCCAGAGTTGATAGTGGTGTATTAAAATCCCCCAGTATAATTGTAGATGCATCTATTCTTTCACTTAGTTTTTCCAGTGTTTTCCTCATGTATTTAGAGGCACCCCTGTTAGGAGCATAAATATTTATGATTGTTTGATCTTCTTGACAGATTGTCCCTTTCACTAATATGTAGTATCCTTCTTTGTCTCTCACAATTGTTTTGCATTTAAAGTCTATTTTTTCTGATATTAATATAGCTACTCCTGCCTTTTTTTGGTTATTGTTTGCTTGTATGATTGTTTTACAACCATTCTCTTTCAGCCTCCATGAGTCTCTGGGTCTAAGATGTGTCTCTTATAGTCAGCATATAGATGGGTGATATTTCCTTATCCAATGTCCCAGTCTGAATCTTTTGATAGGTGAGTTTAATCCGTTGACATTCAGTGTTATTACTTTCAAGGAATTATTTATGTTAGCCATATTTTGATTGGGCTTGTGTTTGTCATATTTTGTTTGTTTGTTTGTTTGTTTCCCCTTCTCTTTTTGTCTTTTTTGTTGCTCTAACACTCTCCTCTATCTCTGCCTGTCCTGTTTTTTCCTTTCTTCCTGCATAACTCCCTTTAGAATTTCTTGAAGGGGAGGTTTCTTGTTGGCATACTCTTTCAGTTTCTGTTTATCTGTGAATATTTTGAACTCTCCATTATTTTTGAATGCTAGTTTAGCTGGATAGAGTATTCTTGGTTGGAAATTTTTTTCTTTTAGTACCTTGAGTATATCATACCACTGCCTTCTTGCCTCCATGGTTTCAGATGAGAAATCAGTACTTAATCTTATGGAGCTTCCCTTGTATGTGACGGTTTTCTTTTCTCTTGCTGCTTTTAGAATTTTCTCTTTGTCTTGAGCATTGGATAATTTGACACGTATATGTCTTCGGGTGAGCCTGTTGGGGTTTGTGACAGTTGGGGTGTGCTGTGCTTCATGGATATGTACATCTGTCTCTTTCAGTAGATTTGGGAAGTTGTCAGCCATTATTTCCTGCAACACTCCTTCTGACCCCTTTCCCTTCTCTTCTCCTTCTGGGATGCCTATAATACGTATGTTTGAGTGTTTTGCATTGTCATTCAGGTCCCTAAGTCCTAGCTGGATTTTTTCTATCTTTTTATTGATCAATTCTACTATCTGTTTGATTTCTGATGCACTGTCTTCCACATCACTAATTCTCTGCTCTGCCTCTTCTAGTCTGCTGATATTTGCTGCAAGTGTATTTTTGATTTCTTGAACTGTGGTGCTCATTCCCATCATATCTGTTATCTTTTTGCGTATGTCTGCAATTTCCCCTCCAAGTGTTGTCTTCATGTTGTTAACCTCTTCCTTTACTTCATTAAATTTGTCAGTGATAAATGTTCTGAGATCTTTAATTACTTGTGCGAAGTTCTGCTCCCCTTCCTGGTTTTTAGTTTGTTCATTGGATTCAGCCATGTTTTCCTGATTACTGGTTTGGTTTGTAGATTTTTGTTGCTGCCTGGTCATCATTTTATCTTGACGGGTTTAATCAGTTCCTTAGCTTCTTTGTCTAGTCTTGGGGATTAATTAGCTGTTGTTTTTGCATAAGTGTTATATCTTCTCTTTGTCACTTTGTTCTTCTCATTCTAATTTCTTATTGCTGGTTGAGTTCACTTTAAAGGAAAGTATTATGGCCAGGGAAAGGCAATTGTGTAAGCAAGGAAAAAGTGTAAAGTAGTATTGGTGATAAATGTTGACAGAGCAACAATATGAGATCTGGGAGGATGGATATTAGATTCATGTAAGCTGTGTAGAGTTATAGCAGTAGGTAGAGTACCTATAATGAGGTAGTCAACTGAATATGGGAGGAATATGGTTTGAAATAAAAAGCTCGTGTTTTCGTGAGAGAGGGAAAGAGAAATATTTTCAAAAGTGGATAAAAGACAGAAAACAAAACAATGGTATTAGAAATTAAGAGTTAGACACTTTGGGAATCAAAGAAAGGGAGGTGGAATATAGGAGAGACAGTAGATGATGGGGGATATCAAGATGTAGGGGAAAGGGGATAGTGTAGGTAGCCAAAATCAATTCACACAGAAATGAGGCAGCGGGAGGATGAGGAAACCCAGCAAATGTGAGGTGTTCCCTGCAGCACCTATTGTATAATAAGATAAAATAAAATAGGAAGAAAATGAAGGAGAAGAGAGAGAGAGAAAAAAAAAGAGAAGAAAGGAAGAAAGAAAAAGGGAGTGGGTAAAGGGAGGGGAACAAGTAGGGAAAAGAAAAAAATATATAGAACAACCACAACAGCAACAACAAAAATAACCCCTAAATAACTGAAAAAAAATAAAAAAGACTTTGGGGGATACGCTGGGAGAAAAGACTAGGTGATAATGCAATGTTAGCCATCAGGACATTAAAAAAGAAAACAATAAAATAAAAATAAAAACAAAACAAAACAAAAAAGAAAAAACGCAAATGTTGAGGGCTAGGACATTCAAGGACCTCAGATGGACCTCAGGGCATGATGGATTCAGGGATGGTAAGTCTGAGATATTGAAGACTCAAGAGGTGTGAGTCTCTGGGGTGTAGGCCACCCGGGTTTTGGGGACTCAGGCCTGGCAACCTCATATCAGGTTAATAGGGAGCCTGGGAGAACTGTGGTGCAACACAGCCTTCAGGAATCCCCTTAGCTGGGTGCCAGCCCTATGGGAGAGGTCACATCCGCAAACTCTAACCTATGTGTCTGAACCCCTCAATTCACTCACTCACTGGGCCTATTCTGTGGCTGTATCACCAATTCGACTTCAGGACACCTCCCACCCTGTAAGCCCCCGGAACGGCCACCAGGGGGCGCCTCTACACTGCAGCCAATTTAATGACGCAGATCAGTAGCCAGGCCTGGGGGTGGGGGTCCAGCTGGAAATGCCATAACAGAGTCCAAAACCGAAATTCCCATGCTTCGCAAAATATTCCCCTAATCGGCTTCCAGACATCTCCTACCCTGCCCGTCCCTGAAACAGCCTCCTCGCGACATCTTTTTATTGCTAGGAATTTAAGGCTGCTGCAGATCAGCAGCTGGTTTTTGGGGGGCGGGGCTCTAGGTGGAAGCACTATTATTTGTGTACGCAATCAAAAATTCCCCGCTTCACAATAAAACTCCCGTTTGTCTCCCCAAATCGGTCTCTGAGGGCCTTCTGTCCTGTTAGCCCCCCAGTAGCCCGCTCAGGGCTTATGAATTCCCCAGTACCGCAGAGCCTCCAGAAATCGCCCCCACAGCAACTGAGCGGTGGCTCCACCCACCCCAGGAGGGAGCTTCCCCCCGCGCAGCTCCCACCTCTGTGTAATAGAGTCTCAATTATATCTTATACACGAATTTTCTCTGTTACCTTCCCACCAGATTGATGTCCAGACACCTCCTGCCCTGCAAAAATCCTGAAACAACCTGGTCCTGAAGAATTTCCAATGCTGCGCAGCCACTTCTTTGTAGGAGAGAATCTCAGGTGCGCCCACTCAGCCACCATCTTGCCCCCGCAGCTCCATTTCTTCTTACTGATGCTTAATATTCCATCGTGCATATACACCACAGTTTGTTTATCCATTCGTCGGTTGATGGACACCTGGGTTGTTTCCAGCTTCTGGCAGTGGTGAATAATGCCTCTATGAACATTGGTGTGCAGGTGTCTGTTCGTGTCACTGCTCTCAGTTCTTCTGGGTATATACCCAGCAGTGATATTGCCGGGTCATGTGGCAAGTCTATATTCAACTTCTTTAGGAACGGCCAGACAGTCCTCCACAGAAGCTGTACCATTCTGCATTCCCACCACAGCGAATAAGTGTTCCTATCTCCACATCCTCTCCAACACTCGTTGTTCTCTGTCCTTTTAATTGTGGTCATTCTGATAGGCACAAAATGATATCTCTTTGTAATTTTGATTTTCATTTCCCTAATCATTAGTGATGTTGAGCACTTTTTCATGCGTTTTTTTTTTTTTTCAGTTTGTATTTCTTCTTTGGACAAATGTCTATTCTGGTCTTTTGCCCTTTGTAAATTCAGGTCATTTGTCCTATTATGGTTGAGTTGTAGCATCTCTTTTTATATCATGGATATTAAACCCTCATTGGACATGTGCTTTCCAAATATTTTCTTGCATTGAATTGGCTGCCTTCTCACTCTTTTGACAAAGTCCTGGGAGGTGCAAAAGTTTTTACTTTTGAGGAGATTCCACTTATCTATTTTTTGTTTGTTTGCTTCATGTGCTATGGGTGGAAGGTCCAAGAAACCACAATCTACTACAAGTTCTTGAAGAAGTTTCCCTACATTTTCTTCTATAGCTTTATGGTCCTGGCTTCTATATTTAGGTCTTTGATCCATTTTGAGTTGATTCTTGTATAGGGAGTGAGATAGGGGTCCTCTTTCATCCCTTTGGTTATAGATATCCAGTTCTCTGAGCATCATTTGTTGAGGATACTCTTTCATCCCATTAACATGAATTTGGTGGGCTGGTCAGAAACCAATTGACCTATAGGTAAGGGTTTCTTTCTGTATTCTCAATTCTATTCCACTGATCAATGTTTCTAGTTTTATGCCAGTACCATGCTGTTTTGACCACTTTGTGGTAATGTTTCAAGGTCAGGCAGTGAAATTCCTCCCATGTCGCTCTTCTTTTTTAGAATTCTTTTGGTTATTTTGGTGCACTTTCCCTTTCAAATGAATTTGGTAATTGCTTTTTCTAATTCTGTAAAGTAGACTGTTGGAATGCTGATTGGTATTGCATTGAATTTATAAATCAGTTTGGGTAAGATTGACATCATGATATTTATTCTTCCAATTCATGAACATGGAAAGTCTTTCCATTTGTTTCAGTCTTTTTAAATTTCTTCTAGCATTGTTTTGTAGGTTTCTGCATATAGGTCCTATACTTCTTTGGTTAAGTTACTTCCTAGATATTTCACTCCTTTTGTTGCTATTATTATTGGAATTTACCCCTGATTTCCTCCTCAGGTTGTTCAGTACTAGTGTACAAAAGCATTACTGTTTTTGCATGTTGATCTTGTATCCTGCCACTTTGCTGAACTCTTTTATTAGCTCAAGTAGTTTTGTGGTGGATACTTCAAAATTTTCTAAATACAGGATCATGTCATCCACAAACAGTGAGAGTTTTACTTGCTCTTCTCCTATTGGGATGGCTTTCATTTTTTTTCTTGTCTAATTGCCCTAGCTAGAACTTCTAGTACAATATTGAGTAACAACAGTGACAGTGGGTATCCTTGTCGTGTACCCTATTTTGGAGGGAAAGTTTTCAACTTTTCCCCAATGAGTATGATGTTGGCTGTGGTTTTTTCATATAGGCCTTTTGTCATTTTGAGGAATTTCCCCTCTAGTCCTATCTTTTGAAGTGTTTTTATCAAAAAAGGATGGTGGATTTTGTTGAATGCCTTTTCTGCCTCGATTAAGATGATCATGTGTTTTTTTTCCTTCAATTTGTTAATGTGGTGTCTTTTGTTGATTGCTGTTATGTTGAACTAGCCCAGGTACAAGGAATAAATCCCACTTGGTCATGATGTATAGGTCTTTTGATATGCTCTTGGATTCAAAGTGCAAGTATTTTGTTGAGAATTTTTGCATTTGTATTCATCAGAGAGATCGGTCTATAATTTTATTTTCTTGTAGTATCTTAGGGTGATGTTGGCTTCATAATGTGTTGGGTAATTTTCCCACCTCTTCAATTTCTTTGGAAAAGTTTAAATAGGATTGGTGTTCATTCTTTTTGAAATGCTTGGTAGAATTCAGCTCTGAAGCCATCTGGTCCTGGACTTTTCTTTGCTGGGAGATATTTGATGATGGAGTCAATATGTTTCAATGTGATTGGTTTGTTAAGTTCTTATATTTCTTGTGGTTTCATTGTAGGTTGTATATTTCTAGGAATTTGTTCATTTCATCTAGGTTGTCTAGTTTGTTGGCATCTAGTTTCTCATAATATCTTTTTTTTTTAAGATTTATTTATTTATTTATTTAATTCCCACCCCCCTCCCCCAGTTGTCTGTTCTCTGTGTCTGCTTGCTGCATCTTGTTTCTTTGTCCGCTTCTGTTGTCGTCAGTGGCATGGGAAGTGTGGGTGCCGCCATTCCTGGGCAGGCTGCACTTTCTTTCGCGCTGGGTGGCTCTCCTTACAGGTGCACTCCTTGCGCGTGGGGTTCCCCTACGCGGGGGACACCATTGCGTGGCATGGCACTCCTTGTGCGCATCAGCACTGCGCATGGGCCAGCTCCACACGGGTCAAGGAGGCCCGGGGTTTGAACCACGGACCTCCCATGTGGTAGACAGACGCCCTAACCACTGGGCCAAGTCCGTTTCCCTTATAATATCCTCTTATGATCCTTTTTGTTTCTGTGGGCTCAGTTGTAATCTCCCCCTTTCATTTCTGATTGGATTTAGCTGTAGCTTTTCTCTTTTTTCCTTAGTTAGTCTAGCTAGGGGTTTGTCACTTGTATTGATCGTCTCAAAGAACCAACTTTTGGTTTTGTTGATTTTCTCTATTGCTTTTTGTTCTCAATTTCATTTATTTCTGCTCCAATCTTTATTTCTTTCTTTCTGGTTGCTTTGGGTTTGGTTCGTTGTTTTTATTCTAGTTTCTCTAGTAGTTTAGATCATTTGAATTTGGCTCTTCCTTCTTTCTTTTTTTAAAAAAAGATTTATTTACTTATTTATTATTTATTTCTCCCACCGCTCCCCGTATTGTCTGCTCTCTGTGTCCATTTACTGTGTATTCTTCTGTGTCTGCGTTTATTCTCATTAGGTGGCTCAGGGAACCGATCCTGGGACCTTCTGGAGTGAGAGAGAGGCGCTTACTCTCTTGTGCAGCCTCAACTCCCTGTTCTGCTACATCTTCTTATTTTCTCTCCTCTGTATCTCTTGTTGTGTCATCTTACTGCACCAGCTGTCTGCGTTGCCGGCACTCCTGTGCCAGGTGGCTTTTCCCGTGCAAGTCAGGATTCCCTCGCAGGGCAGCTCTCCCGTGTGGGGCCACGATCCCACATGGGCCGACACTCTGCAAGGGCCAGCTCACCGTGGGGCCAGCTCACCCTCACCAGGAGGCCCTGGGCATCAAACCCTGGACCTCCTATGTGGTAGACGGGAGCCCAGTTGGTTGAGCCACATCCGTTTCCCTCTTCTTTTTTAATATGGGGCATTTAAGGCTATAAATTTCCCTCTCAAGACACCCTTCGCTTTATCCCATAAGTTTTGATAAGTGGTGTTCTCATTTTAATTTGTCTCAGTGTATTTACTGATTTTACTTGCAACTTTTTCTTTTTTTGTCTTTATTTATTTAATTTTAATGTTACTTTTAAAAAATATGAGGTCCCCATATACCACCCACCCCCCTCACCCCACTCTTCCCGTACCAACATCCTCCTCATCATCATGGGACATTCATTGCACTTGGTGAATACATCTCTGAGCACTGCTGCATCACAGGGAACCAAGAGTGCCTACAACTGCAAGCAGGAGAATTGCATCCATCATCCAAGTGGAATCTAACCCACCTTTTGATATTGAGGTGGGGCAGACATAACCATCCAAGGGTCCACAGAATGGATGAATAGAGTGTGGATTAGAGTGGACTTACTGATATTCTATTCTGGAACTATTGTGACTAGTAACGGAATAAAATACAACTTCTTCTTTGACCCACTGATTATTTAGAAGTATATTTTTTCCCTCCACACATTTGCAAATTTAACTTTTTCCTGTCTACTCTTGATCTCCAGTTTCATTCCATTATGATCTGAGAAGGTGCTTTGTATAATTTCAATCTTTTTGTATTTATTGAGTTGCATTGTGCCCTAGCATGTGGTCTATCTTGGAGAAAGACCCAGGGCAGTTGAGAAGAATGCATAACCCATTGAGTTTGGGTACAGCATTTTGTATACGTCTGTTAGATCTAACTCGTTTATCATGTTGTTCAAGTTCTCTGTTCCCTTGTTGATATTCTGTCTATTTGTTCCACCTAATGATGTGAGTGGGGGGTTGAAGTCTCCAATGATTATTGTAGAGATGTCTAGTTCTCCCTTCAGCTTTGCCAGAGTTTGTCTCATGTATTTTGGGGTACCCTGGTTAGGTGCATAGATAGTTATGACAGTTATATCTTCCTGGTGGATTGCCCCATTTATTAATATATAATGGATTTCTGTACTTTTTATAACCTTTTCTCATCTAAAGTCTGTTTTGCCCGATATTATATAGGTGCCCCTGCTCTTTTTTGGTTATTATTTGTGTGGAGTAACATTTTTGAACATTTCACTCTCAGCCAGTTTGTGTGCCTGTGTCTAAGGTAAGTCTCTTGTAGGCAGCACATGGATGGCTCATGCTTTTTCATCCATTCTGTCAGCCTGTATCTTTTGAGTGGGGATTTTAATCCATTCACATTCAATGACACTAATGTAAATGCATTATTTACTTCCACTGTTTTAGTCTTTGGTTTTCGTATGTCATATCTTATTTTCATCTGTATTTTTACTCTTTTGATTATCCTTCTGATATTCTTACTTCTACACTCTCCTCCAAGACTCTCTCTCCTGTCTTTTTCTTTCAATCTCTAAGGTTTCCTTTAATATTTCCTGCAACAGTGGCTTCTTTCTTATGAACTCCCTTAGTTTCTGTTGGTGACTATTTTATCCTCACCTTCATATTTGAAGTACAATTTTGCTGCATAAAGATTTCTTGGCTGGCTGTGTTTCTCTTTCAGTACCCTAATTGTATTATACCACTGTCTTCCCACCTCCATGGTTTCTGATGAGAAATCTGCATTAAGCTTTTCTTGGTGTCCCTTGTATGTGAAGGTTTGCTTCTCACTTGCAGTTCTGAGAATTTTCTCTTTATCATTGATGTCTGACATTCTGCGTAGTGTGTGTCTTGGAGTCGATCGATTTGGGTTTATGCTGATTGGGATATGGGGGCTTCTTAGATATGTCAGTTCATTTCTTTCATGGGTTTTGGGAAATTTTCAACTATGACTTTTTCCTCAAATACTCTTTCTGCCGATTTTCCCTTCTCCTCTTCTGGAACTTCCCATGACATGTATGTTGTTGTGTTTCATGTTGTCTTTCAACTCTCTGAGCCCTTGCTCATTTTCCCCTCTTTCCTCTCTTCGATTTTAGCTGTTCTGTCTTCTGTATCACTTAGTCTTTCTTCTATCACTTCAAGTCTGATTTGTATGCCTCTAATGTGTTTTTCATCTCACCTATCATGACTTTCATTCCCAGGAGCTCTGTTAGTTTTCTATCCATGCTTTCAAATTCTTTGTGCTCACTCACTGTCTTCTCGATATCCTTTATCTCTTTAGTAATGTAGTCTTCCAATTCATTATTTGATTTTGGAAATTTGTGTATATTTTGTGGATTAATTGTCTCAAATCCTGTGTCTCTTTTGGGCAATCGATATATTCCTTTTCTTGGGTCATGTCTTCCAGTTTCTTAGTGTGGCTCATAATGGTTTGCTGGTGTCTAGGCATCTGATTAAGGTTGTGAGTTTACTCAGATGTTCAGTTTCTCTCTTGTTCATAGGGATTTTGTGGTGGGAGCCTGTGTTTTACTGCTGTTTTTTGATTCTTGGTCCAACCTGTTTGGGTCTTTAGAATTGTCCCTGTTCCTTGCTCAACTCTGGGCCCTGGACCCAGTAATGGGCTGCAGCGCCCCTTCCTAGAGCCTTGGGGAGGGAGGCCATGAAGGTAGAAAAACTCTCTTACTTTTAATTTCCTCACACGCACTTCCTTAGTCCGCCTGCAGGTGGCGCTCTCTGATAGCCCTCTCAGTTCAGTGCCCGGTGGAGGGTGTTTGCTGCAACATGGAGCAGACCAGCGTGACGGAGGATCCTGCCTGGAGGCCGAGAGCCTCGTGATCCGACCTCCTCAGAGGCCGTTCTCCAGGATTTGCTGGCAGCCGCCTCCCTTTTCCCAGGTTGGAAATACCTCCACTCGCCTCTGTTTCCTCGACCACGAGTCTGGTCAGTGAAGAGGAAGATTGGAGGGTCGAGCTCCAGCCCCTGGTGGGCTCCACGGCCAGCAGTGGCCCGGGCCACCTGGCCTGGACAGAGCAGAGCACATTTGTGGGCCAGAAACTGGGTCAGCCAGGCTGTGTTCCCCCTCCCCATTCCTGGGGAGTTTGGTCCCTGGAGCCCCCTTTGTTTGTCGTCACTGCCTGAGAATTCAAAAGTGTCTATAATTTGGGAGAGGGTTCCATTAGTAGCAGGCGCTGCTTTAACTCAAGTTTTGCTGTCACAATTCTTTTCCTTTGTCTCTCTCTCCTGTTTTTTTTTTTTTTTGAGGTACTGGGGGGCCAGGGATTGAACCTGGGGCCTCATATGTGGGAAGGTGGAGCTCAACACTGAGCAACATCTGCTTCCCTGAGTCAGTTTTTTCATTTGTTTTGCTTATTGTTTTTTTTTTTTTCAGGAGGCACCAGAGACTGAACCAGGGACCTCCCATGTGGGAGGCGGGAGCTCAACCACTTGAGTCACATCTGTTCCCTGCCCCTTTCTCTTCTGGGTGGTGTCCAGAAGACACCATTTGTTTCCATGTTGTTTCTGCCTGTCCTCTAGCTATTGTTCCGGGAAAGATGAGAGTCTGTATTAGACAGCCAAAGGGTGGCTACACAAAATACCAGAAACCTGTGCTCCTTTATAAAGGGTATTTATTAGGGGTAGGAACTTACAGATACCATGCCACAAAGCACAATTTACTTCCTCATCAAAGTCTTTTTCCACGTGTTGGGACAAGACGGCTGCCGACGTCTGCCAGGGTTCAGGCTTCCTGGGTTCCTCTCTTCCCACGTCTTGTTTCTCTCCGGGCTCAGGTCCTTTGTTTTCTGCCCAAGGACAGCTGTAGACTATGAGGCTCTCCAGGCTTTGGCTCTCTCCACAAGGTCAGCTGTAGGCTACCAGGTTTATGGCTCTGTCTCTCTCTCTGGGGTTTCTGCCACCTCTAAGGATCCATCGCTATTCCTCTGTGTTCTCCTGGCTCAGGTCTTCTCTTCCCGGGGCTTGCTTCTCTCTCTGTGTGTGCTTACTTCCCAGCGCTCCAGCTCAAGACACCAGCATCAAATTCCAAAATCAAAACCTTCTACTCTCTTCTTTTGCCATGTCTTTCATCTGTGAGTCCCCACACACCAAGGAGCAGGACTCAGCACCCTACTGATGTGGCCCAGTCAAAGCCCCAATCATAAACTCGTACAGACCAGTGTACAAACATAACCCAATATCTGTTTTTGGATTTCGTAACTATATCAAACTGCTACAGAGTCCATGTCTTTTAAATCAACTTTATTGATACACATTAATAAAGCATATGATTCACCTGAAGTGTACAATCAGTGGTATTAGGTATAATCACATAGTTGTGCATTCAGGACTTCAATCATTATTATGGTTATTTTCATTACTCTAATAATATAATAATAATAAATAAATAAAACATAAAAAAACCCTTATCACCTCTCAATTTTTGTGTGATTTCCAAGATCCACAGAGAAAAGGTGGCATTGGAGTGGGAAAAGTGGACATGGTGGCTGATGGGTATGGGGAATGGCAGGAAGAGATGAGATGTGGAGGCGCCTTTGGGACTTGGAGTTGCCCTGGATGGTGCTTCAGGGGCAATCACCGGACATTGTAAATCCTCCCAGGGCCCACTGGATGGAATGTGGGAGAGTATGGGCTATGATGTGGACCATTGACCATGAGGTGCAGAGATGCCCAGAGATGTACTTACCAAATGCAATGGATGTGTCACGATGATGGGAGTGAGTGTTGCTGGGGGGGGAGTGGTGGGGTGGCGGTGGTGGGGTTGAATGGGACCTCATATTTTTTTTAATGTAATATTTTTACAAAATGAATAAAAAATAAAATAAAAAAAAATAAAAAAATATTATTGGAATTATCATTAGCATGGTAGCTTTGTTACAGCTGATGACATATTATCATGACAATGGCATTGCTAACTGCAGTCCATAGTTTACATTAGGGCTCACTCTTTGTGTTCTATATAGTTCTATTCTCTTTACATACCGACAATGCAAAGCTAATCATTGCAGCCACGTTCAGGTATTAATCAGTGGTGTGGGACATTCACAGGTATTAATCAGTGGTGTGGGACATTCACAGGTACTAATCAGTGGTGTGGGACATTCACAGGGTCGTGCTCCCTCCACCACCACCGTCCCCAGACGTCACCCAGCAGAGCCAGGGCCAGTCAAGCATAAACTCGCCATTCCCCACCCGCTCCACGCCCGCAGCCTGTGTTCTAGTTTGACTCTATGAATTTGATTCTTCTTATTTGATATTCGTGAGATCATACTATCTGTCCTACTGTGCGCGGCTGTGCTCACTGAACACGAGGTCTCGGGTTCGCCCAGGTGGTCTGCGCGCCAGCACGCGGTTCCTTCTTCGTACTGAGTCATACCCCAGGGTATTACGTGTTTTGCTGTCCCGTCTCTGGTGATGGACATCGGACTTGCCTGCACTTTCCGGCGATCATGAACGCTGCCGCCAGGTGCCCTGGGGAGCCAGGATCTGCTCAAGCCAAGCAGGCCGCGGCCTTTCCACGCCACCTTCGATGACAAAGCGCGGCTGCTCCAGGCTCCACCCTGGTTCAGGGTCAGCGGCCTCGGCCGGGAGCGCTGCGCTCAGCTCCAGACGTGCGCACGCAGCCCGTGAGCGAGGACGGCGTGGGGGTCCAGCGCCCAGTTCCGCCACAAAGGACGGGTAGTAAAGGCCCCCCCCAGCGCCTCCCCCAGCGCCAAGACCCGCGGTGGCGACGTGCTCAGACTGCAGGGCGGGGAGTGCGTTTACCCCGCGGGGAGATCGTGCGGGGCTCCCTTCGCAGGCCCACTCGGCGAGCGCGGGCGGGCCTGGGGTCCACAGGGGCCTTAGGGCCGGCAGGTGCTGCTGAGCCTCGGGGTCACGGGAAGAAAGCGCCCCCGGGCCCGGGCGCCAGAGCAGGAGCGCGACCGCGTCCACTAGCCGAGACCCGCAGCGGCGCGCAGCTCCCCGGCCTCAGCGGCTCCTCCCGGGCACTGAACGGCCAAGCCCTGGAGGCACGAGCGCCCGCGCCCGCTTCTCCCCTGCGGTGAGCTGCCCACGCGCGGGCCGCGCAGCCACGCGTCTGCCCGCTCGCCGGGCCCTCCCGCCGCCCCCCGGCGCCCCTGTCTGCCCGCGGCCCCTCCTCTCCCGCCTGGCGCGTCCCTCTTGCCCCGGCGACGCTCCTGCGGGGCTGGGCTGCAGTCCTCGTGGGCCTCCCCTCGCGGCCGTGGGCATCCGGCTGTTTGTCAAGGGCGTGGAGGCCCCGCGATCAGGGGCTAGGGTCAGACCCTAGGGAGCGGGGGTCTCCTGCACCTTCTCCCTGACGAGGAGCACTCGGGAGGGAAGGCTCCACTGAATCCTGCAGGTTTTGGCGTCAGAGGTGGCAGCGACGGCCCTGGGCGCGGGTCGCCCCCGGAGCGCACCGCCTCAGAGCAGCCGGGCAGGCTCCCCAGCCGCGGCCCAGGCCCGCGGCCCGGGTCTCTCCCTTTCTTCCTGTTTAACCCCCTCCCCTCCCGCGGGCCCCAGGGGTCAATGGAGGTTTCCAGGCTCCGCGGACCTCAGCCCCTCCGGGTCACCAACCCTGCTGGGGAGCCCAGGGGGCCTGGCAGCGGAAGGCGAGGGGGCGCGTGGAGCCCGCCGCGGAGGCCCTAACCGCGGGCGGTGCCCTCAGGCCCCTCGCCCTTCCCCGCTGCGGGGCGTCGCATCAGAGTCCCTGCCACACCGCGCCCCAGTGCCCCCCCGGCTCGGCGGGAGCCCGGGCCGTCCTCCTGGGCGCCGGCTCTGGCTGCGCTTCGGGCCGCCGAGGGCCCGGACGTGGAGCCAGAGGTGACTCTGCGGAGCGCACGCGTGGGGGGCGTGGCCGCAGCCCTGCTGGACAGGAGGGGCCCGGTTTGAGCGGCCCCTGCAAGGCCCTTCTGCGGAGAAATCAACACCGCGGCTTGCGGTTTTACAGTGGGTTTTTCCCCAGATCTGGGTGAGTCATCTTCCTTTCGGGAGCTCCCTGCACCGTCCCCTGCAGGGGCCTTCGCTCCCTCCATCTGCACCTGCGCCTCTGGGGGCGGAGAGCTGTGTCTTGTGGCGGGGGGGGGGGCGGGGGGTGCTGCGCCCGTCGCCTCCCGGGCCTTGGCCTCTCCGCGGACCTCTAGGACGCCTTTTTTCTATGCTTTCGCGGAAATGCTCCGGGACCTCGTAAACGCAAGCTCAACTGCTTGAGGCACAGCCGGCTCCCGTGCCGCTTCCCATGCTCGCGGTGTGGGTAGGGGAGGAAACCACCTGCGGTTTTGCCAGGTCCCGTGACAGCAGGATTTCGCTGGTCACAGCCGGAGTGGGGGACTCAGAGAGGGATGCCTACGGAGGCCCCGCCCACTTCCTCCCTATAAAAAGCGGCCCGAGCGGCGGCGAGGCTCCAGAGGGGCAGGCATGGCCCAGCTGGACGTGAGCCAGGGCGCACCTCCTGTGCTCAGCCTGAGCCTGGTACGGGAATCTGGGGGTCCCCAGCTGGGTTTTAGCCTGGTATGGGCATCTGGAGGTCCCCAGATGGAGGATCTGGGTATCCGGGGGTCTGGAGGTGGGAGAGGGCGGCTGCGGTCCCAGAGCCGAGCAGGAGGCTGAGGGACAAAGTAGGCCGGGGTCACCCCCCGCAGCGCTTGGGGTCTCGAGGAGGAGGGGCAAAGGAGCTGGGGCTGTAGAGGGTGGATGCGCCCTCACTGCGTCCTGCCTCCCACTGCAGGCGCTGTCCCCCTCGACGCTGACCCTCTCGCTGCGCGCCTCGAGCCTCGGGGGGTCCCGGTGGGCGCTGGTCGCTGCGGGAGTCGTCGGAGCCGCCTGGATCTGGCTGTGCTGGGTGAGTCCCCTGCTGTGCCCCCGGCCAGGTGTCAGCACGACCCGAGCGGGGAGGGCGAGGGCTGGGCAGGGGCTGGCGTCCCGTGCAGGCGATCGCGGCGAGTTCCGGGAACTCCAGCTCGGCGGATGCCCAGATGCCGGCTGCGCAGGTCACGTACCGCGCCGGCTTCCGTGCCCGCGCATTCCAGCAGCCCAGGAACAGCCAGGGTGCCCGCGGCGCGTGCAGGGGGAGGCGTCACCGCGGGCGGAGGGAGGGAGCCGACCGCAGCGAAACCGCGTTCTCCCGAGTGCCTGCGCGGCCCCGCTTCCCCTTTCAGAAACCCCGACAGCCTCTGCGAAGCTTGTTAGAAAACCAAAAGCAGCTCCTTCTACTGCTGGAAAAGAAGCCACTGTCAAGCCTTTTAGCTTCTTTCATCTGCTCGTCTGTAACGAGAATACTCTTGCAATAGTTTTGAATTATCCGTTTTACCCGTTATCTATCGACTTTCCAATATCCCTTCCACCCAAATTCTTCCTCATTACCCCAGCATGCCGGATTTCATCCTCCAGTATCGGTGTACGGTGATTTTGCCTGGATTCGGAATCTAATTATTTTTAGAGCATTTTCATTATTACAACAAGAACAATACCAATAAAGTAAATAGAACGATCTGTTTATGGGAACTTAACTCATGGCTGAACCATGTATATCTTTTCCGTGCTTCTTGGTATTTGCCAGGGAGTGAAGAATTGCTCAGGGTTTAATTTCTGATTTTATTATCTTTTTAAAATATAAATTTGCACCCCCAAAACCCCCCATTGAGTCACCCCCTGCCGACACCTCAAACTCGGGCTGGTTGTTGAAAAGGACATTGTCTTGGTGAGAGCTGCCCCCTGCCTCCCCAGCTGCCCCGTCAAGCCCCCTGTTCTGCGTAGCTCTCTTGCTGGCCATGTGTCTGTCAGATCGGGCCCCCTCCCCTGTTTTCCTGGTGGCTCCCTTCCTCTCCTTGAGGGGTGACCCCCAGTGTCCCAGATCCCGTCTCCCTCTTTTCTGCTGTGCTCTCTTATTTTCCTGGAGCACAGCCTTCAGCTTTCTGAAAAAGGGGTCACGGGAGGACATTCCCTGCCACTTAAAGGTCTTATTTTCTTCCTGTTTCACAGAGAAGAGTTCGGGAGTGGACACCTGGGTCCCCAGCGGGACCCCCAGCCCGGAGCATCGAGGGCCCCCCTGAGGCGGATCTTCCAAGCCGGGGGCAGAACTCGCCGCCCCGGGCAGGAGCCTCCGCGGGCTCCCGGGGCCCTTGACCCCGGGTCCTGGGGTTCCGGAAGGGTCGTGCCATCCTGGGCGAGCCTCCCCAGGGCTCGGGCCTCAGTTTCCCTCTCGGGGCCATGGTTGCCTGGTCAGGGGACCTCCCTCACCGGGGCCAGATCAGAGGTGGGAAGCAGGAGCGCCCGCTAGCGTCACTGCCGGAAAATGCACTTTAGTGACCTGAATCCATACTGTAAAGCCTGATTCAGCTGACCTGCGCGCTCCTTCCTGCCAGCAGGAGGGGTGGGGGCGGGCAGAGGAGGGGGAGCAAGGCTCACAGCCCGGACCCCGACGCTGAGGCCGCACCTGCAAACACCCCACCCACATTGGCAGCCCGCCTCACCTCCAGCGCCCCCCACCCCCGTTTCTTCCCCTCCTGCTTTCTTGGCTCCTGCCTGGTTGACAAAGCTTCTAGTCCTCAGACAATCTTTTTGCTCTTTTCCTTTGTGTTGCTGTGGGGGGTTTTTTCCTTAAAAAAATAAAATAAAATCGGCAAGCAGATGTGGCTCAAGTGCCTGGGCTTTCCTCGACCACGTGGGAGGACCCGGGTTCATCCCTGGCGCCTCCTGGTAAGAGGCGAGCCCACCTGCAAGGTGAGGACTCAACGAGAGAGTCCAGGCGAGGCGGGCACAGACCAGGACCTGAGGTGCCGCGGGGGACAGAGACCCTCCCTCCCCATCGGAGGTCCCCAGGGTGGAGTCCCTGCCAATCTCAGAGAAGAGAGGAGACAGGAAGAGGAACCAGCACAGGAGATCACACAGCAAAAATAGGCGAGCAGGGGGTGAAAAACAAACAAAACAAAGAAACCCAATCAGCTTTATTGATACCTATTTTGGAAGCATACAGCTCATCCAAAGAGTACAACCACCGGTATTTGGTGTAATCACATAGTTGTGCATTCATCACTTCAATCATTATCAGAGCATTTTCATTATTACAGTAATAATAATAAAGAAAAACTGACTAACGAACAAGAAAATACAGGGCTGGGAGGAGCTGGGAGCTGGGGGACCACCCGAGGAGTGCGGAATGGAGAAGTGGGAGCTTAGTGGGCAGAACTGAGGAGCCTAGATCAGCCCGGAGCTGGGGGTTGCTGTCAGCCGGGAGCAGCTGGGAGGGGGGAGGAGCGGGAGTCGGGATCAGCCGGGAACGGGAGCAGCTGGGAGCCGGGAGCAGCGCGGAGCCAGGAGGAGCCTGGGCCTGGAACCCCGCGAAGGCAGCGAAAGCCTTTTCCTCAAAGAACCAGAGATGCTGTTTTGATTCCTTTTTAAGACTGGGAGTTGTGGGTCCTCCAAATTTGTTCTTTCCGACCCCCCCACACCCCGGCACTGATTTTCGATTGGGGTCCCTTAGCTTCCATGTATTTTTTACTTCTTTTTTAAAGATATGTTTTTATTACAGACGCTGTGAACTTACAAAATAATCATATCATACCCATCGTCCATATAAATTTTTTTTGTCTTTATTTATTTCTTTTAATGTTACATTAAAAAAATATTAGGGGAAGCGGACCTGGCCCAGTGTATAGGGCGTCCGTCTACCACATGGGAAGTCCGAGGTTCAAACCCGGGAGCTCCTCGACCTGTGTGGAGCTGGCCAACGTGAAGTGCTGATGCCTGCAAGGAGTGCCGTGCCACGCAGGGGTGTCCCCCGCGTAGGGGAGCCCCACGCCAAGGGGTGCGCCCCGTAAGGAGAGCCGCCCAGCGCGAAAGAAAGTGCAGCCTGCCCAGGAATGGCGCCTCACACACGGAGAGCTGACACACCAAGATTACCTGACAAAAAGAAACACAGGTTCCCCTGCAGCTGACAACAACAGAGGCAGACAAAGAACACGCAGCAAATAGGCACAGAGAACAGACAACTGGGGCTGGGGGAAGGGGAGAGAAATAAATAAATAAATAAATAAATCTTTAAAATATATATATATATGAGGTCTCCATATAACCCCACCCTCCTCACCCCACTCCTCCCCCCATGCCAACAACCTCCACCATCATCATGGGATATTCATTGCACTTGGTGAATACATCTCTGAGCACTGCCACATCATATGGTCAGTGGTCCACATTATAGTTTGCACTCTCCCCCAGTCCCTCCAGTGGGCCATGGGAGGATGCACAATGTCCAGTAACTGTCCCTGCAGTACCACCCAGGAAAACTCCAGGTCCTGAAAATGCGCCCACATCCCATCTCTTCTTCCCACTCCCCACCCTCAGCAGCTACCACGGCCACTTTCTCCACACCAATGCCACATTTTCATCGATTACTAATCACAATAGTTCATGAATAGAATATCAGCAAGTCCACTCTAATCCATACTCTATTCCGCCATTCTGTGGACCTTGGAATGGTTGTGTCCACTCCACATCTATATCAAGAGGGGACTTAGATTCCAGATGGATGCTGGATGCAATTCTCCCGCTTTCAATTGTAGGTACTCTTGGCTCCCTGGTGTGGTGGTTGACCTTCTTCAACTCCATGTTAGCTGAGTGGGGTAAGCCCAACAAACCAGAGTGTAGGACTTGCAAGTCTGTTGATGTTCAGGGCCTGGCTATCACATGGACAGTCCAGAGATTCAGGTCCCCTGAGTATACACTAAACCCCAGCACCAACCACAGGTCCAGTAAAAGTAACAGGAGAGGCTTGTGGACAAAGATCACATCTAAGTCCAGCTCCATCACACTTAGGAACACAAACTCCAAAGTAGGGCCAACTGACATGGCACTGAATTCCATCTGCCATGACCATAGAACCTGTGGGTCTCTGTAGCTCTCAGAAGAACCAATACCTGGGCTTGTATCTACTTTATCTGTCTCTGGGACTCTGCTGTGGTGTGAAAAGGGCGACCCCTCTGATAACCTCTTGGCTCTTTTTGGAGACTCATAGCCAGATAAACTTTCCATTTCCCCCTTTTATTCAAGGTCAAAAAGCATTTTTTACCTCCTGATACTACATGTAGGCTGAGATATTCTGCTGGTCTTAGTTGACCCTTTTATTCAAGGTCATTTTCTACTTACATCATCAGCTGGTAGTTGGTAGGTTATCCCTTGATGCCAGGGAGGCTCACCCCTGGGACTCATGTCCCATACTGGAGGGAAGGCAACACATTTACATGCTGAGTGTGGCTTTGAGACTGGCCACATTTGTGCAACACAGAGACTCTCAGGAGGTAACTTTTAGGCACCCTGCAGCTTTAGGCTTAGTTCTTGTTTCAGGCACACGGGCTCACAAGCATAGTCATTAGTATCAAGGGCTCATTGTTGGACCTTCCTTCTTTTTTAGTCTTTGCCATTGCACTTGAGGGATTGTTGCTGTTCCTTTAGGGACTGTGATAGAGCTCCCCTGGCTAGGAACTCAGCACTTCCTCAGTTGTTGTTTTTAACTGTAATCACTATGAAAATATCCAAACAATTTTATGTACCCTGGATATATGCCCTGGAGAACTCCCTGCCAACCATGTGTCCCCTGTCAATAACATCCCACACCAGTATTCCTCCCCTGCCGTTGTTGAACCTCTCTGTGATCCAAAACTTCTTTGAAAATGAAGCCTAATATACTGCCAGGTTTTATTTATAGTAAAATGGAATATAGTGATGAGATTAAAGGTTAGATATAGACTACATACTAATTTAGAAAAAATAATTAAGGTCAAAATAAATTGGGGTATCGAAAAATTTAAAAATGCAAAACTTTGTTTTTGATGTTTTGCTTTCCATCAATGCAATAAGTGTTGCCCTGTATGCACATTGGCAAGGCAACTTCTTCCATCTCTTCCTCAGTGTCTATGTCCTTTCTTATTCTTTTTCTTTTTTCTAGTTATTAAGCTTGTTTTCACAAAAGTTTGAAATCACAGTAAATCATATATACAATATATGGTACTCCCACATATCCAACATAAAACACTTTGTCCCTTCCCCAGCAATAATCTTTTTCCATGTTCATGCTATAGTTACTGCAACGGGTGTACAGATATTGAGACAATAGCTTTCAAACAAGGTTACACTTGGGTTTACATTGTGGTTTATATTTTAGACTATACAATTTTCTAAATTTTAGTTATCTTATGTTTTACGTTGTGATTTACATTTTAGCCTATAGGCCACTATACATTTTTGGTGTAATTTAACGTCCTATATCCATCCATGCACAATCTTGTGGAACACTTCCATTGCCCCACAGTTACATTGATTCCATCTATTCAATACCTCGTTTCCCCTTCCCTCAGGGCCCACAGTGATAATCAATCCTCATTGCTTAAAGGGCCATGTTCAGAGATAGTTGCAACAATGTTGAGGGCTTGACATGCTCAACTGCCCTAACATATTGGGAGCCACTGTTTCTCTCGAGAGATACAATTCCCTCTATTTGAGAACATCCGTCTATTTAAGAGTGAAGTGGGTATACCCTCACTCTCACTGTATGGGTCTCCATCCAATGATATAACCCACTATCACAAAATAAGCATTCACACACCCCTAGAAACCTGTCCTCTGTCAGATTCTCCCCATTAAGCATTTTAAACAGGTAACCTTCATTATTATACTTCTGAAAAAGTTTTCTCACATTATAGACTCAACCACATACGTGGCAATCTCCTATGTTCATATGTTCCCCCACCCTTCCCCAATTTCTTGGACAATATTATCCATCCTCCCATCCCTAGCCCCCTCAAGTGCGCAAAGCCCCACCCAAAGTTATCCCTATGCCCCCATTTTGTCCCTTCCCTATACAAATACTTACTCCAGCTTATCATAGATTTGACCCATGTAGGTGTCAGCTTACATCCTTCCTCTATCCCCCGATTTCCTGTAAGCCTTCCTGTAAGTCTCTAGCTCTCTGAGGCAGCTTGGTTTACTTATTTCATTCATGAGGTCATGTAGTATTTGTCCTTCAATGCCTGGTTGCTCCAGTCAGCATGAGGTTCTCAAGATTCATCCATGTTATCACGTGTGTTTGTAGTGTATTCAATCTTATAGTTGTAGTATTCCATTGTATGTATATACCACATTTTATTTATCCATTCATCTGTTGATGGGCATTTGGATTGATTCCAACTTTTGCCAGTAGTGAACAATGCTGCTATGAACATTGGTGTGCATATATCAGTTTGTGTCCTTGTTTTCAGTTCTACTGGTATATACCCAGCAGTGGAATAGCTGGGTCATATGGCAAATCTAGAGCTAGTTTTTTGAGAAACCGCCAGACTGTCCTCCAGAATGGCTGGATCTTTCTGTATTCCCACCAGCAGTGAATGAGTGTTCCCATTCCTCCACATCCTCTCTAGCATTTGTAGTCTTCTGTTTTTTTCATAGCTGCCAATCTTATGGGAGTAAGATGGTATCTCATTGTAGTTTTGATTACCATTTCCCTAATTGCTACAGATTTGGAGCATTTTCTCATGTGCTTTTTGGCCATTTGCATTTCTTCTTTGGAGAAGTGTCTGTTAAATCTTTTTCCCATTTTGTAAATGGGCTGTTTGTCTTTTTATTTTCAAGATATAGGAATTCTTTATATATGCAGGCTATAAGTCTCCTATCAGATATATGGTCACCAAATATTTTCTCCCATTGTGTAGGCTTTCTTTTAACTTTCTTGGCAACTCCTCTGAGGTGCAGAAGGTTTTAATTTTGAGGAAGTCCCATTTATCTATTTGTTCCTTGCTGCTCGTGCTTTTGGTGTGACGTTCATGAAGCCATTTCCTATTACAGGGTCCTGTAGATGGTTCCCTACATTGCTTCCAAAATCTTTATGGTCTTGGGTCTTATATTTAGGTCTTTGATCTTTCTTGAGTTGATTTTTGTATAAGTGTGAGTTTGTAATCCTCTTTCATTCTTTTACATATGGATATCCAGTTCTCCAGGCACCATTTGTTGAAGAGGCCATTCACTGTGGTCAGAGAAATTATTTTGTATGATTTTAATCTTTCTGAATTCATTGAGACTTTCTTTGTGGCCTAGCATGTGGTGTGTCTTGGAGAATGATCCATGTGCACTTCAGAAAAAGGTATAGCCTTCTGTATTCGGGTATAATGTTCTCTATATGTGTACTAGGTCCAGCTCCTCTAATATACTGTTCAAAGTTTTTGTTACTTTATTGATTCTCTTTTGAGATGTTCTGTCCAAAGTTGATAGTGGTGTAGTAAAGTCCCCCACTATAACTGTAGAGGCATCTATTCTTTCACTTAGTTTTTCCAGTGTTTGCCTCACATACTTGGAGGCGCCCTTGTTAGGAGCATAAATGTTTATGATTTTTCGTTCTTCTTGAAAGATTGCCCCTTTCACTAATATGTAGTGTCCATCCTTGTCTCTCACAATTGTTTTGTATATAAAGTCTATTTTGTCTGATATTAATAAATGTACTCCTGCTCTTTTTTGGTTATTGTTTGCTTGTAAGATTATTTTCCAGCCATTCATTTCCAATCTCCTTGAATCCCTGGTTCTAAGATGTGTTTCTTGTAGACAGCATATAGATGGGTCATGTTTTCTCATCCAGTCTCCCAGTCTGAATCTTTTGACAGGTGAGTTTAATCCATTGACATTCAGTGTTATTACTTTCAAGGATTTATTTATGTAAGCCATATTTTCTTTGGACTTGTGTTTGTCTTATTTTGTTTGTTTGTTTTTTCTTTCTCTTTTTGTCTTTTTTGTTGCTTTTACACTCTCCTCCAACTCTGCCTCTCCTGTTCTTTTCTTTCTTCCTGAAGAACTCCCTTTAGTATTTCTTGAAGGGCAGGGTTCTTGTTGGCATACTCTTTCAATGTCTGTTTATCTGTGAATCTTTTGAACTCTCCATCATTTTTGAATGCTAGCTTAGCTGGATAGAGTATTCCTTGTTGGAATTTTTTTCTTTTAGTACCACTGCCTTCTTGCCTCCATGTTTTCAGATGAGAAATCCCCACTTAATCTTATGGAACCTCCTTTGTATGTGATGGTTCTCTTTTCTCTTGCTGCTTTTAGAATTTTCTCTTTGTCTTGCCCATTAGATAATTTCACAAGTATATGTCTTGGGGTAGTCCTGTTGGGATTTATGCTGTTTGGGGTGTGTTGTGCTTCCTGGACATGTACGTCCATCTCCCTCAGTAGATTTGGGAAGTTTTCAACCATTATTTCCTCGAACAACCCTTCTATCCCCTTTCCGTTCTCCTCTCCTTCTGGGATGCCTATAATGCGTATGTTTGTGCGTTTTGCATTGTCATTGAGGTCCCTACGTTCCAGCTGGATTTTTTTCTATCTTTTTATCAATCAGTTCTACTATCTCTTTGATTTCAGATGTACTGTCTTCCACATCACTAATTCTCTCCTCTGCCTCTTCTAATCTGCTGTTATTTGCTGAGAGTGTATTTTTTTTTTACATCTTTTAAAAAAAGATTTATTTATTTACTTATTTCTCTCCCCTCCCTCCCCCCCACCCCGGTTGTCCGTTCTCTGTGTCCATTTGCTTCGTCCTCTTTGTCCGCTTCTGTTTTTGTCAGCGGCATGGGAATCTGCATTTCTTTTTGTTGCATCACCTTGTTGTGTCAGCTCTCTGTGTGTGCGGTGCCATTCCTGGGCAGGCTGCACTTTGTTTCGTGCTGGGCGGCTCTCTTTTTGGGGCACAGTCATTGTGCGTGGGGCTCCCCTACACGGGGGACACCCCTGCGTGGCACAGCACTCCTTGCACGCGCGCCAGATCCACAATGGTCAAGGAGGCCAGGGGTTTGAACCATGGACCTCACATGTGGTAGACGAACACCCTAACCACTGGGCCAAGTCCACCGCCTGAGAGTGTATTTTTGATTTCTTGAATTGCGCTGTTTATCACCATCATATCCATTATCTTTTGGGTATGATTGCAATTTCTTCTGTATTCTCTCCAAGTGTTTTCTTCATATTCTTAATCTCTTCCTTCATTAAATTGGTCACTAATATATGTTTTGAGTGTTTTGAGAGCTTTAACTACTTGTCCGATGTTCTGCTCCTCTTCCTGGTTTTTAGTTTGTTCATTGGAATTAGCCATGTTTTCCTGGTTATTGGTTTGGTTTGTAGTTTTTTGCTGCTGTCTGGTCATCATTATCTTGACAGGTTTAATCAGTTCCTTAGCTTCTTTGTCTAGTCTTGGGGCTTAGTTGTTGTTTTTGCATAAGCGTTATGTCTTCTCTTTGTCACTTTGTTCTTCTTTTTCTATTTTCTTGTTGCTGGCTAAGTCCACTTTGAAGGAAAATATTAGGGCCAGGGAAAGCAAAATGAGTAAGAGATGAAAATGTATAAAGTAGTATTGTTAATAAATGTTAACTGAAGAATGATGTGAGATCTAGGAGAATGGATATTAGACTCATGTAACCTGTGTAGAGTTATAGCAGTAAGTAGAGTACCTATAATAAAACAGTCAACTGAATATGGGGAGGAATATAGTATGAATTAAAAGGTCAGTGTTTTCAGGAAAGAGGGAAAGGGAAAAGAAAGACAATAATATAAAGAGTGAATAAAAGACAGAAAATATAACAAAGGTATTAGAAATAAAAAGTCAGACAATTTGGGGGCCAAGCAAAGGGAGGTGGAATGTAGGAGAAAGAACAGGTGATGGAGGATAGAAAGACGTAGAGGAAAGGGGATAGCGTAGGTGGCCAAAATCAACACAGACAGAAAAGAGGAAATGGAAGACGAGGAAACACAGCAAATGTGAAGAGCTCCTGCAGCACCTATCATATAAAAAATAACATAAAGAAGAAGAGAAAGGAAGAACAAGAGAAAAGAGAGAGAGAGAAAGGGTGGATAAAAAAGGGGGGAAGCAAGGAAGAAAAGAAAAAGAGAAAAACAAAACAGAAGAAAAAGGATCTTGGGGAATAAAACGGAAGAAAAAACTGGGAGACAATGCCGCACTAGCAACCACGACAAACAAGCAAACAAACAAACAAACAAGTTTCAAGCTAGGAATCCTCTTTGCAGTTAAATAAAACGCTTAGGGATCTGATGTACCCCTTTCTCCCTTCCTCACTTCCCTCTCTCCCTGGGCAGCAGGAAAGCTGCATGAGGGGTCCAGGAGGAGGTGCAAGTGGGTCCTTGGTGAACCAACTCAACACAGAAGACAATGACTCATTATTTCCAGTGTGAGAGTACCTACACCTCACCAGAACCCCCAAATATGAGACTGGAAGCTTGGATAGCACCTCCTACACTCCCTCCCCCTTAGGTGTGCTAGGGGAGGGCTAATTGATTTTCTGACTCCACCTTCTCCCAGGCCAAGTTTCCTATCCCAGGACGCTTAGGTAAGTTGGGCTCTCTCAGCAGATTCGCCTCTTCTTCCTTCCCAGGCTCTCCACAAGGCAGCTGTACACTCCTCCAAGCTCAAAGAGAAACAGAACAAACGCGCAGGGCTGGGGTAATCGCGGACCTCAGACGCACCTCAGGGCGCGCTGGATTCGGGAATGGGAAGTCTGGATACTGCAGACTCCAGGTATGTGAGTCTGTGGAGCGTGGGCTACGGGGTTAGGGGATACGGACCTGGGAACCACGCCTCCGGTACGCACGGGGTTTCCCATATAAATCTCTTGCTGGGTGTTTCCATTTCTGCCAAGAAGGCTGTGGATTGCAAGAAATCTGTAAATTGCTTTGGGTAGAACTGACATCTTATATCTAGTCTTCTAATCCTGATCACGGAATTTCCTTCCATTTATTTGGGTCTCCTTTGCTTTTCTTTTAGCAGTTTTTTATATTTTTCTGGAAAGAAGCCCTTTACAGCAGGGTTAGACATTTTTAGATATTGGATTCCTTAGTTGCTCTTATAAATGGATTTTTTGATTGCTCTTTCCTAATGTATAGAAACTCCACTGACCTTTGCCTGTTGATCCACCACTTTGCTGATTTCATTTGTTAGCTCTGGGACCTTTTTGTGGATTTTGTGGGATTATCTGCAGATAGGATCATGGCATCTGTAAAAGGGAAAATTTCACTTCTTTTCCAGTTTGGATACTTTTTGTCTATTTTTCTTGCACAATTGCTCAGGCTAGAATTTCCAATACAATATTAAATGACATTGGTGACACAGGACATCCTTGTCTTTTTTCCTGACTTAGAAAAAAGCCTTTCACCATGGACTACGACGTTAGCCGTGGGGTTTTCCTATAGCTCCTGTATCACGCTGAGGACGTGTCCTTCTATTTCTAGTTTTCTAAGTATTTTTATTAAGAAGAGGTGCTCTTTGTCAAATGCCTTTTCTGCCTCAATTGAAGTACTTACATGTTTTTTTCTGTTAAGGTGGTGAATTACATGAGTCTATTTTCTTATGTTGAAACATTCCTGCACAATCTAGGGAAAAGGGCACTTGATGATGGTGTATAGTTCTTTTAAGCGCCGTGGCATTCCATTTGCTAGTACTTTCTTGACAATTTGTTCGCATCTATATTCATGAGAGACACTGGTCTGTATTTTTTTTTTCTTGTGGTGTCTTTATCTGGCTTTGGTTTGTGGGTGATGTGGGCTTCCTGGAATGAATTGGGGGTGATTTTCCACTTCAAGTTTTGAAGGTTTGAGCAGGATTGCTGTCAGTTCTTCTTGGAATGTTTGATAAAATTCCCCTGTGCAGCCATGTGGTCCTGGGCTTTTCTCTGTTGGGAGATTTTGGATCACTGATTCAATGTCTTTACAAGTTGTTTGTTGAAATATTTTACTTTTTCTTGAGGCAGGGTAAGCATCTTGTGTGTTTCCAGGCACTTGTTCACTTCATCTAGGTTATCTCATTTGTTGGCTTACAGTAGCTCATAGTATCCTCTTTTTTTAAAGGTTTTTCTAAAATTTAAAATTTTTAAAAACGTATTTCTCCCCCCCCCTCCCCGGTTGTCTGCTTTCTTTGTCCATTCACTGTGTGTTCCTCTGTGACCCCTTATATCCCTATCAGCGGCACGGGAATCTGTGTTTCTTTTTGTTGCGTCATCTTGTTGTGTCAGCTCTCCGCGTGGGCGGCGCCATTCCTGGGCAGGCTGCACTTCCTTTCGCGCTGGGCAGCTCTCCTTATGGGGCGCACTCCTTGCGCGTGGGGCTCCCCTACGCGGGGGACATCCCTGTGTGGCAGGGCACTCCTTGCGCACATCAGCACTGCGCATGGGCCAGCTGCACACGGGTCAAGGAGGCCCAGGGTTTGAACTGCAGACCTCCCATGTGGTAGGCGGTTGCCTTAACCACTGGGCCAAATCCACTTCCCCATGGTAGCCTCTTCTAGTCCCTATTATTCCAGTGGGGTCAGAAGTCAGGACCCCTTTTCATTTCTGATTTTAGTCTTTTGTGTCCTCTCCCTTTTTTCTTTGTCAGTGTAGCTAAAGGTTAGCCAATTTTATTCATCTTTTTAAAGATGTTTTGTTGATTCTCTCTACTGTTTTTTTTCCCTCTTGTTTTGTTTTTCATTTACCACTACTCTGAATTTTATTTCCTTCCCTCTTTTCATTTTGGGTTATAGTTAGCTCGGAATTTTTGAGTACACTTTGTGTTTAGTTAGCTGTGCTGTTTCTGGATTCTGGTTTTAGGTTAGGTCTCTGATTTGAAATCTTTGTTCTTTTTGGATGTAAGCGTTTACAGCGATGGATTTCACTGTTAGCATTGGGAGGGGGCTGGGGAGAGCTGGGAAGGGGTTGGGAGGGGGCTGGGGAGAGCTGGGAAGGGGCTGGGAGGGGGCTGGGGAGAGCTGGGAAGGGGCTGGGAGGAGGCTGCAGGCAGTGCTCAGGGAGGGCTGGGGAGGGGGCTGGGGAGGGGGTGGGGGAGGGCTGGGGAGGGGGATGGGGAGGGGTCTGTGGAACGCTGGGGGAGGGCTGGGGTAGGGCTTGGGTAGGGCTGGGGAGGGGGCTGGGGAGAGCTGAGAAGGGGCTGGGAGGGGGCTGCAGGCAGGGCTCAGGGATGGCTGGGGAGGGGGGAGGGAGGGCTGGGGAGGGGTCTGTGGAGCGCTGGGGGAGGGCTGGGGGAGCGCTGGGGGAGGGCTGGGGAGGGCTGGGGGAGGGCTAGGGACGGGCCTGGGGAGGGGGTGGGGGAGGGCTGGGGGAGGGCTGGGGAGGGGGCTGGGGAGAGCTGGGGGAGGGCTGGGGAGGGCTGGGGGAGGGCTGGGGGAGGGCTGGGGAGGGCTGGGGAGGGCTGGGGGAGCGCTGGGGGAGGGCTGGGGGAGGGCTGGGGGAGGGCTCGGGGAGGGCTAGGGACGGGCCTGGGGGAGGGCTGGGGGAGGGCTGGGGAGGGCTGGGGAGGGCTGGGGGAGCGCTGGGGGAGGCCTGTGGGAGGGCTGGGGAGGGGTCTGTGGAGCGCTGGGGGAGGGCTGAGGAGGGGCTGGGGTGGGGGCTGGGGGAGGGCTGTGGGAGGGCTGGGGAGGGCTGGGGAGGGCTGGGGGAGGCCTGGGGGAGGGCTGTGGAGCGCTGGGGGAGGGCTGGGGGAGGGCTGGGGGAGGGCTAGGGACGGGCCTGGGGGAGGGCTGGGGGAGGGCTGGGGGAGCGCTGGGGGAGGGCTGGGGAGGGCTGGGGAGGGCTGGGGGGGGTGGGGGAGGGCTGGGGAGGGCTGGGGGAGGGCTGGGGAGGGCTGTGGAGCGCTGGGGGAGGGCTGGGGGAGGGCTGGGGGAGGGCTGGGGAGGGCTGGGGGAGGGCTGGGGGAGGGCTGGGGAGGGCTGTGGGAGGGCTGGGGAGGGCTGTGGGAGGGCTAGGGACGGGCCTGGGGGAGGGCTGGGGGAGGGCTGGGGAGGGCTGGGGAGGGCTGGGGGAGGGCTGGGGGGTGGGGGAGGGCTGCCCCAGCCTGTCTCCCCCGCAGCGGCTGGTCAGCACCAAGGGGCGCCATCTGCAGAGGCTGCGGGAGAGGAGAGCCTGTTCCCGGCGTCACCCCAGCGGCCACCTACCTGTACCTGTACCACGAGGCCACCTGTGCAACGTCGCCCCCCCCCCCCCCCCCCCCCCCGTAGAGCTGCTGCAGCGGGCGGGGCTTCGCCGTGGCTCGGCCAAGACCAAGGCCTGTGACCCCCAGGCAACTGGGCTTCCGGCAGGGGCGGCTCAACGAGCCTGCCTTGTCGCAGCCGGCGGCACCGGGCCCGCGTCAGCCACGACGGCGCCTGCCTGGCCCAGCTGCCGGCTCTCAGGGCTGCTCCGGGGCTGCTCTGCGCGCTGCAGCCTGACTTGCCTCGCCGTGTCGGTGCCGAGGCTGACCTGGTCCCGCGGGGTCCTTCACGAGGGCCACGGGTACGGGTGGGGGTCGATGCCGTGACCCTCGACCCCTCCACCACGCGGGCTGAGCGGTGGCAGCGAGGGTGGGGGGAGCCCGGGGTGGAGGCGCCAGGGGCAGGCGGCGGCCCCTCGCCCCGCGCACGGCTCCAGCCCCTACCCTGCTCCGCCCCGGGACGCGCGGGTCTCCGGGGGACCGCACCCTGACGCGCCGCGCCCGCACCCGCCCTGGCGCCCCAGCAGCTCGCCCGCCGCCCACAGCTCCGCGCGGGGAGCCAGGCCCCGCCCCGCTCCTACAGCCCCAGCGCCAGCGCCCTCCGCCAGGGGGGCGGCCCGGGGACGCGGGGCCCGGCGCCCGGTTCAGTCTCCCGCTCCGCGCCCTCCCCCGCCAGCGGCGCAGTGGAGTGAACCTGCGGCCTCCGCCTCCCGCTGAGCCCACCCAGCGACGGATTCACAGGCCCCGCCGCGACGGGGGCGCGCCACTGCCCCGCCCTGCGCAAGCCTGGGCCGCGAGGGTCTCCCGACCCGCCAGGCAGGGGGGCGTGCGGCCTCAGCCTCGCCCCGCCCACTGCCAAGCACAGCGCCCCTCCTCTGGGGCCTCAGTGTCTCCCTCCTCCCTGTCCCCGCATGTGACTGGTCACTCCTGGGGACCCCCACCCCAGAGCCCAGCTCCGCAGCGCCCCTCCCCTGCGCGCCCTCCCCGGCTGTGGTCTGTTAACTGATGGGTGCTCCTGGCACCCCCCGCCCTCGGGACCTGTCATTTCCACTAAGATGCCCTGTTTTCATAAAGAGAGAGACAGTGCCTTGTTTCTGTAATTCCCACTTTTCTGAATGGTCAATTCCTCCCTCTGTTACTGATTTCTCGTTTCATTCCATTCTGGTCGGAGAAGATACATTGTATGATTCCAGAATTTTAAAAAATGAGACTGTGTTGTGACCTAAAATATGGCCCATCCTGGAGAATGATCCTCGTGCACTTGAGAAGAACGTGTGTGTGCTGTTGGTCAAGTGCTGTATTTATAGCTCTTAGGTCTAGTTGGCTTAGAGCACCCTTCAAGCCTGGAATTCTCTTACTGACCTTCCGTCTAGATGTCCTGTCCATTACTGGAAGGGGTGCATTAACGTCTCCTGCTGTTAACGTAGAACTGTCGATTTCTGTCACTTTCTGTCCATACTTGCTTCATGTATTTTGGAGTTCTTCTTTTAGGTGCATATATATTCATAATAGTAACATCTCCTTGAATTGACCCTTTCATCCGTATACAATGACCATCATTCTTCCTTGTAACTTTTAACAATGTGGTTTTAATTTAACACGCCCCCTGCCCCCCAAGGCCCTCTTGGGTCTGCTCGTCATCATCAGGAGGTTGCAGGAGAGGGAAAGTGGGACCTCCCATGTGGGAGGGAGGCAGCCAACTACTGGAGTCGCAGCCGCTCCTCTGTAGCTCTGCGTGCTGCAGCCTGACTTGCCTCACCGTGTGGGTGCCGAGGCTGACCTGGTCCCGCGTGGTCCTTCACGAGGGCCCCGGCCACGGGTGGGGGTCGATGCCGTGACCCTCGACCCCTACACCACGTGGGCAATTAAATTAAAAATTTTTTAAAAAATTTTAAACATCCTAATTATATAACTTTCGTATTCGGCTTGATACCGTCTTGACTTCAACAGCGTGTATGTACACTGCTCCTCTACCCATCCCTCCCCCGCCTGCATTTGTACTTGTTACAAACTAAGTCTTCGCGTGTCGCATGTCCAAAGCCTCAGATTTAGCATTACTTTTTTTTTGCATTTGCATTTTAGCAACTGTGGGAAGTAAAACGGAGATACATATCAAACACTACAATGCGATAACACTGCATTTATAATTACCCAAAGGCTTACCTTTACTATGGGTCTTTATTTCTTTAGGCCACTGAGACTCCTGTGTGGCGTCTTTTCTTCTCAGGAGAACTCCCTCTAGCTCCGCTGGTGGGGCAGCTCTAGGGGGTAAGAACGCTCTCAGGTTTTGGTTTTCTGGGAATGATTCAATCTCTCCCTCATTTTTAAAAAATTTGAGTACATTTATTCTAAACACTAATGGAAAGAATTTTTCTTTTTTTAAACAAATCAATTTTATTGATACCTATTAAGAAAACGCAAATCCCTCCTAAGTGTGCAATCAATGGTATTCGGTATAATCACGTGTTTGTGCTTTCATCACGTCAATCATTCTTAGGGCAGTTTCATTAGTCCAGCAATAATAATAATAAAGAAGAAACAAACAAAACTCATCACCTCTTCATCTCTCTGTGCATCCCCTGCCATACATAGCTGTTATTCTTTCCTTCGCTCTAGTATTTTTGTAGTTATGTTTTGTTAAACAGTCTTATAGAGGCAATATCACCTTTGTTCATGTTTTACATGAGGTTTTACTCTCTTATACAGTCCCCTGTTACAGTCTTCAGCTTTCCTTCTAGTAACATAATTCACACTTTTTTTTTACAGTCTTTTAATATTGATAATAGTGACATTTCTAGTAATTCATCAGGTGGGTTATTCCATTGTTGGACAATTGTAGTTATAGGAAAGGATTTTAAGTTAAACCAAAATTTGTTTCATTCTAACCCCAGTGAATCTGGATTTTTGTAGCAGCTGTTCTAATAGGTGTGACATGATATTGCATTGTAGTTTTGATTTGCATTTCCCTAATGGATAGTGATGTTGAGCATTTTAAAAAAAGGTTTATTTATTTATTCCCCCCTTCCCCTCCTCCTGCCTTGCTGCTTTTCCTGTCTGTGTTGTCTTCTCGTCTCATTTTCTCTCCTCTAGTATTCAATCCTGGAGACCCCTGATGGGGAGAGAGGTTTCCTGTCAATTGCCCCTCCACAGTTCCTGGTTTCTGCTGTGCTTCACCTTGACTCTCCCCTTGTCTCTCTTTTGATGCATCATCATCTTGCTGCGTGGCTCACTTGGAGGGGCACTGGATCACCATGGGGGCACTGGGGTGGGCACTGGCTTGCTGCAGGGGCACGCTTTCTCTTCTTCTTTTTCACCAGGAGGCCCCAGGGATAGACCCCAGGTCCTCCCATGTGGTCTGCAGAAGCTCGGTCACTTGAGCCACATGCACTTCCCAGTATGTTTATTAATATGTATCAATAGCATTGATTTGTTTTTTTAAAGAGCAGTCTTATAGATGCAATATTACCCTTATTTGTATTTCACATGAGGTTTCACTATGTTATACAGTTCCATGTTACAGTTTTTAGCTTTCCGTCTGGTAATACACGACCTTAGACTTTCCCTTCCAACCTCTGTCATACCCATTTAATAGCTCTGCTAGTTAGAAACGCCATGATGTACGCTCTCCATTTGTGTTCTTTCCCCCTCTTTCCTGAACCATTTAAAAGCAAGTAGCACGGGAAGTGGACGCGGCTCAGGTGACTGAGCTCCCGCCCCTCAGGTCCGGTTGGGTTCCGGAGCCTCCTGGAAAGGACGCCCAGGACAGCAGGCTGCCGCGCGGGCAGGCGGGGAGTGACGTCAGGATGACGCGGTGAGGTGACGTCACCAAGGGACAGCGAGGAGACTGGGGAGAGACGCCCAGAGCCCGGAGCAAGGTGGCTCAGGTGATGGCGCATCCCCCGCCCACACCGAGGACCCGGGTTCGGCTCCCGGGGTCCCCCCAAAAGAGAGCAGCACACAACAAACAGCCACGGCGAATGCAGGCAACGAAGGGGTGGGAGAAATACAGAAAATAAATCTTTAAAAAAGCAAGCTGCAGGATCATGAGCAATCTTCCTTAAGTACTGAGTATCCATCTCTCCCCTATGACAGAGGAATGGTCGTGCCCAAGGAATTCATAATTCCCTGATCTTACCCAACATTCAGTCCATAGTCAGACTTGCCCCTTTCTTTGAATTTTCTTTGAAGAGTTCAGACCTGTTGCCTTATAGGTCGTTCCACGTTCCTGGTTGCCTGTTTCCGCGGTGTCATTTGATCCCTATCCTCTGTCTTTGCTTTATATTTGTATGTATAGTATATATTAGATTCAGGTTACCCATTTAGGGAATACTCCTTCAAAATGCTGTATTCACCACCTGGGCTCACAGCAGCTGGACCTACTGGGGGAATGGCACCCCGTGATGCTGGGTGTGATCTCTTGGTTCAGATGGACACAGCCAGATCCCTCCTGTGTGATTCCTTGGTTAGGATGTGTGCTGCCAGATCCCTCCTGTGTGATCCCTTGGTTAGGATGGACGCTGCCAGATCCCTCCTGTGTGATCCCTTGGTTAGGATGGATGCTGTCAGATCCCTCCTGTGTGATCCCTTGGTTAGGATGGACTCTGCCAGATCCCTCCTGTGTGATCCCTTGGTTAGGATGGGTGCTGTCAGATCCCTCCTGTGTGATCCCTTGGTTAGGATGGACTCTGCCAGATCCCTCCTGTGTGATCCCTTGGTTAGGATGGGTGCTGTCAGATCCCTCCTGTGTGATCCCTTGGTTAGGATGGACTCTGCCAGATCCCTCCTGTGTGATCCCTTGGTTAGGATGGGTGCTGTCAGATCCCTGCAGTAAATGTGCACACCCCCCTCCCCTCCCCACAACTGTCAAGGCAGCTCATGGTTCTTTGGCTCTGGATGAACAACCCAAATCCTTTCACCAAATACTTGGCTTCCATGGTGCACATTGCCTGATTAGTTAATTCTTCAGAGATTATAAAATGGTGCTTTTCTGTATATACGAGGGAGGAATTACCTAGAGAGAAGTGTTCCCTCACCATCTTGTGAAATGCGGTTCCTTCTAAAAAGTTAGAGTCAGTGTTAATTATTTCCCCTTAAGTATAAAATTTCAGAATATGGGGTTAGTGTAATTGTAATTTACAAAGGTGGAAAATTATTCCCTTTCTTACTATAGATTCAAGTGTTGATTCACTCAGTGATTTACTATCATTTACAGTCATTAAACTTTTTATGCTCAAACAGAGCCAAAAATTGTCCAGCCTGAGCCCTTTCAAACTGAGTCCTGTGTCCCTCGGCGTGCTCCCCAGAGTTTGTGTGAGCATGATCTTTGTTTTGGAACCGTAAGATGTTCCAGGCTGTTTTTACCTTCCCAGCTCCAGATGTGGAATTAGCCGTTTCTCCAGGGACTGCTGGTTCTTTATTGGTATTTAGGAATCACTCTTTGGATGCTGGGAGAGCTCATTTGCATGGAAGTGCCATTGCTTCAAGGTCCTTTCAGCGTTTCAGAAAATCAAGAATTCCTATTGATGGTTCCAATTCATACTTAATATTACAGCCCCTTCCCTTTCTTTGATTTTGTATTTGTATATCTTTTATCAGGGGAATTGAAAATCTTGGTTTGTAGTAATCTTGACATTTTAAACTGTTAGCCTTATCCTGCCCTCTACATACAATAGTTTCATAATTGTGATATCAACATTACTAGTAACAATAAAATTACTAAAGTTTCATATTTACTTGCTGCTCTTTTAGTCTTTAGAATATTTACCACCAAGGATATAATTACTAAGGAAATAATTGTTTTCTCTAATGGTTACATTAAAATTTTCCAAATAAGTTAACTTACCTTAGTTTTCATTTTAGAGTTCGTTTTTTTTTCTTTTCGAATGAATTTCATTTTTAATATCTAAAATATTTACGTGGTTCAAAAGTTGAGAAGATTGTTTGAAGACGTTGTATTCAGACAAGTATCCCGTTTACCCTTTTCTTTCCGTCCATCTCCTCCCTCCTTCTTTAAGAAAACATTGTTAACGACTTCTGGTTTATGCTTCCAGGGTTTCTTGATCCAAAAATAAACACACACGTATAAGCTTTCTCACATCTCCTTCTGATACGAAAGACAGCATTTAATAAGCACAATTTTGCACCATACTTTTATCATTTAACAACATATCCCGAGGATCATTCCATATTATTTTTCATTTCCTTGTCCAGCTGTATAGCTTCTATTATCTGGATGGACCAGAGTTTTCTGATCCATTGTTATGGACAATAATGCCAAAATGAATACCCTCCTGCATAAGCTTCAACTCTGTGGAAATATATGTTAAGGGCAGATGATGGGAAATGAGATTTCCACATCAGAGGATAAACATATATGTCATTTCTTTAGGATTTTTTTTTAGAGCAGTTGTCTGTGTTCAGAAAAATGATTTCCAAAAGAACACAGTCTGCATATCCCCCCCTCCCCCGAGTTCTCCCTGATATTGGAATTTCGCATTAGCATGGTAACTTTGTTACCGCTGATCAAACACTATGGCGATGATGCCTTCCTTAACTGCACCCATAGCTTACGCAGGACTCACTCTCTGTGCTCTATGTAGTTCTATTCTCTCTACGTACCGACAACGCAAAGCTCTTCATTGCAGCCACTTTAAGTATTAATCAGTGGTGCGGGACATTCACAGGGTCGTGCTACAACCACCACCCCTCCCCAAAGGTCACCCCAGCAAGCCAGGGCAGTGTCCCCTCCCTCTCACTCTCCCTCCCCCTCTCTCCCTCTCCCTCCCCCTCCCCCTCCTCTGCGGGGCTCACGGGAGGGCGTTGCCTACTCTGCCTCCGCCTGTGTGAAGCCCCGGAGACACCTCCCGGCTCCGGCGCGGCGGGCAGGGACCGGCTGGACGTGACCCAGGGGCAGCTCCCGCGCTGAGCCTGAGCCTCCTACGGGAATCTGGGGTACCCCTCTGGGCCTGGGCTTGGTGTGGGGATCCCTGGGTCCCCAGCGGGGCCTGAGCTGGTCCGCCAGCCCCTCAAGCTTCTTTTCGGCAGAGGAAGCTGCGGCCGCGGGTCGGGGTCCCCGGCTCAGGGTCCCCGGCTCAGGGGCCAGGACGGGAGAGCGGGGCTGAGAGGCTGGAGAGGGCTTCCCGCTGTTTCGGCCCAGCACCCGCCGGTGCTGATTTTGAGGTTTTCCCTTTTCCCCCTTTATTTTGAACGTAAACGCCATCGGTTTTAAGGCGGGGTCCTGAACTCGTATCTGTACCCGCCTGGGGCGACGCGGCGCCCCCGGGTCCGGGGCTGGGCCCCGCTGGCCGCGCGCTGCCCCTCGACCTCCCGCCCGCTCCTGGCACCTGGTGGGCTTGGCGGGTGCCCTGCGGGGGTCGCGGGGATGCGCCCTCACTGCGCCCTGCCTCCCCCTCCAGGCGCTGTCCCCCTCGGCGCTGACCGTCTCGCTGCGCGCCTCGAGCCTCGGGGGGTCCCGGTGGGCGCTGGTCGCCGCGGGGGTCGTCGGAGCCGCCTGGATGTGGCTGTGCTGGGTGAGTCCCTGCTGTCCCCTAGGCCAGGTGGCAGCACGAGCCCGAGCGGGGAAGGCGAGGGCTGGGCAGGGGCTGGCGTCCCGCGCGGGCGGATCCAGGCGGGTTCCGGGCGCCCCAACTCCGCGGCTGCCCAGCGCCCGGCTGTGCAGGTTCGAGCGCGCGAGCCGCCTGCCGAGCCCCCCATTTCAGCAGCCCCAGGCCACACTTTCGGGGCGGCCCGTGCAGGGGGAGAACACAGGCGCAGGCTGAGCGGGAGCGAGTTGACAGCCGGGAAGCCGCGTTCTCCCGAGGCGGCTGCGCGGCCCCGCTTCCCCTTTCAAAGAGCCCGATGCCTCTGCGACGCTTGTTAGAAAACCAAGAGCGGCTCCTTCTACTGCTGGAAAAAAGCCCCTGCCAACCTTTTAGCTTGTTTTCTCTCCACGTCTGGAGCTAGAATACTCTTGCAATATTTTGGAATTTTCAGTTTTACGCCTATCTATTGACTTTCCAGTATCCCTTCCACCCGTAATTCTTCCTCATTACCCAAACATGCCCCATTTCATCCCCCAGTATCGGTGTATGGTGATTTTGCCTGGATTGGGGATCTAATTATTATTAGAGCATTTTCATTATTACAACAAAAACAATACTAATAAAGTAAATAAATTATCTGTTTATGGGAACTTAACACATGGTTGAACCCTATATATCTTTTCTGTACTTCTTGGTATTTGCCAGGGATTTTAGAATTGCTCAGGTTTTTATTTTCTGACTTTCTATCATCTTTTTTTAAAATATAAATTTGCACCCCCAAATCACCCCCATTGAGTCACCCCCTGCCGACACCTTCAAACTCAGGCTGGTTGCTGAAAAGGACATTGTCTTGGTGAGAGCTGCCCCCTGCCTCCCCAGCTGCCCCGTCAAGCCCCCTCTTCTGTGTCGCTCTCTTGCCTGCCATCTGTCTGTCAGATCGGGCCCCCTCCCCTGTTTTCCTGGTGACTCCCTTCCTCTTCTTGAGGGGTGACCCCCAGTGTCCCAGATCCCGTCTCCCTCTTTTCTGCTCTGCTCTCTTATTTTCCTGGAGCACAGCCTTCAGCTTTCTGAAAAAGGGGTCACAGGAGGACATTCCCTGCCACCTAAAAGTCTGATTTTCTTCCTGTTTCACAGGGAAGAGTTCAGGAGTGGACACCTGGGACCCCAGCGGGACGCCCAGCCCGGAGCACCGAGGGCCCCCCTGAGGCGGATCTTCCAAGCTGGGGGCAGAACTCGCCGCCCGGGGCAGGAGCTTCCGCGGGCTCCCGGGGCCCTTGACCCCGGGTCCTGGGGTTCCTGAAGGGCCATGCCATCCTGGGCGAGCCTCCCCAGGGCTCGGGCCTCAGTTTCCCTCTCGGGGCCATGGTTGGCTGGTCAGGTGGCCTCCCTCACGGGGGCCAGATCAGAGTTGGGAACGGGCTCTGGAAGCAGGAGCGCACCAGCGTCACTGCCTGAAAATGCACTTTAGTGACCTGAACAAACTCCTAAAAAGCCTGACAGCAGCTGGCACGCCTGCCCCTTCCTGAACAGGCAGAGGCGTGGGAGGGGGCAGAGGCAGGGCGAGGGCTCACAGCCCGGACCCCCCACGCTCAGGCCGCACCTACAAAGACCCTCCCCACACACTGGCAGCCCTCCTCACCTCCAGCCGCCCCCAGACCCATTTTTTCCCTCCTGCTTTCCTGGCTCCTGCATGGTTGACAAAGCGTTCTAGCCCTCAGACAATCGTTTTGCTCTGTTTCTTTGTGGTGCTGCGGGTTTTTTTGTTTGCTTGTTTGTTTTACTTCAAAAAAAATCAATTTTATTGATATCTGTTACTAAAGCATACAACTCACCCAAAGAGTACAAGCATTGGTATTTGGTATAATTATATATTTGTACATCCATTACTTCAATCATTATTAGAGCATTTCATTATTACAAAATAATAAAGAAAAAAACAGACTAACGAACAAAGAAGAAAATTCAGAGCCGAGAGGAGCCTGGAGCAGCTGGGAGGCGGGAGGAGCGGGAGGCGAGAGCACACCCGAGGAGAGGGGAATGGAGAAGAGGCGAGTCTAGAAGAGCGGGGAACGGGAGCTGGGAGGAGCGGGGAGCCTGTAGGAGGCAAGACCAGGGACCCGGGAGGAGCCGGCAGCCGGAAGTCAGGGCGACCCGGGAGGAGCAGGGAGCAGCGGGGAATGGGGTGCCAGGAGCCGCGGTCCGGGAGCAGCGGGGAGCCGGGTCGAGCGGCCTATCGCGAAGAAGCAGGAGCAGCTGGCAGCCAGGATAAGCGGGGAGGCTGGAGGAGAGGGGAGGTGGGACTAGGGGGGCCAAGAGCAGAGGGGAAGCCAGAGGAGCCTGGAGGAGTGGGGAACGGGGCGGGGCTGGGGTCTCCAGATGCCAGTTCTGCCACAAAGGACGAGGAGTAAAGCCTCCCCCAGCGCCCCCCCCCAGCGCCTCCCCATCGCCAAGGCCGCCGGCGGCGACGTGGGCAGACTGCGCGGCGGGGAGCGCTTTTATCCGCGGGTAAACCGTGCGGGGCGCCCTTAGCAGGCCCCACTCGGCCAGGGCGGGCGGGCCTGGGTCCACAGGGGCCTTCGGTGCCGGTAGGTGCCGCTGAGGCCTCGGGGTCGCGGGACGGAAGCGCCTCCCGGGCCCTGGCGCCGGAGCAGGCCCGCGACCGCGTCCAAGAGCCGAGCCCCGCAGAGGCGCACAGCTCCCCCGGCCTCAGCGGCTCTTCCCGGGCACCTAGCGGCCAAGCCCCCGAGGCACAAGCGCCCGCGCCCGCTTCTCCCACTGCAGTGAGCAGCCCACGCGCGGGCCGCGCAGCCACGCGGCTGCCCGCTCGCTGGCCCCTCCCCGCCCTCCCCGGCGCCCCTGTCTGCCCGCGGCCCCTCCTCGCCCGCCTGGCGCGTCCCTCTGCCCCCACGACGCTCCTGCGGGGCTGGGCTGCAGCCCTCGTGGGTCTCCCCGCGCGGCCGTGGGCATGCGGCTGCTTGTCAAGAGCGCGGAGGCCCCGCTTTGAGGGGCGTGGGTCAGAGCCCAGGGCATGGGAGGGGGTGTGTGGGTGTGGGTGTGACTCCTGGACCTCCTCCCTGAGAGGAGCCCTCGGGAGGGGAGGCTCCAATGAATCCTGCAGGTTTTCGGCGAAGTCCCTCCTGGCGCAGGCTTCCCGGCGCCGCCCGCAACCCCGCGGGCCAATTGCGGGATCTCGCCGCGCCCGCGGCGGGTCGCCCCCGGAGCGCACCGCCTCCGAGCAGCCGGGCAGGCTCCCCCGCCGCGGCCCACCCTGCGGCCCGGGTCTCCCCCTTTCTTCCTGTTTAACCCCCTACCCTCCCGCGGGCCCCTCAGGTAAAGGACGTTTCCAGGCTCCGCGGACCTCAGCCCCTCCGGGTCGCCAACCCTGCTGGGGAGCCCAGGGGGGCTGGCAGCGGAAGGCGAGGGGGAGCGTGGAGCCCGGCGCGGAGGCCCTAGCCTCGGGCGGTGACCTCAGGTCCCTCGCCCTTCCCCGTTGCGCGGGAGTCGCATCAGGGTCCCTGCACACCCCGCCCCGGCTCGGCGGGAGCCCGGGCCGTCCTCCTGCAAGGCGTGTTCTACTTAGAAATCAACGCCGAGGCTTGCGGTGCTGCGTGTGGTTTGTGGTTTGACTCGCGTTTTTCCTATCTGGGTGAGTCCTTTTTCGTCTCCTCTCAGCGCCGGCCAGGCCTGAGCCTCCCTCCGCGCCTCTGTGGTGGCGAGTGCTGCGCCTCTTCCCCGGCTCTGCCTCTGCCTCTGACCTTGGTCCCTCTGCCTCTGCCTCTGCCATTTATTGGTTGATGGACACTTGGGTTGTTTCCATCTTCTGGCAATTGTGAATAATGCCACTATGAACGTCCGTGTGCAGGTGTCTGTGCGTGTCTTAGTTTTTAGTTCTTCTGGATATATTCCCAGTAGGGGAATTGCTGAATCATATGACCTTTCTATATTTTGCTTCCTGAGAAACTCCCAAACTGTCTTCCACGGAGGCTGCACCATTTCTACACTCCCACCAACAGTGAAGGAGTGTTCCTATTTTTCCTCATCCTCTCCAGCACTTACTGTTGTCTGATTTTTTGATAATGGCCAGTCTATGTGGAGTTAGATGATATCTCATTGGTGTTTTCATATGCATTTCCCTAATTGTCAGTGATATAGCACACTTTTTACATGTGCTTTTTCACCATTTGTATTTTCCTCGGAGAAATGTCCATTTAAATCTTTGGCCCATTTAAAAATTGGATTGCTTGTTTTTTCATTGTCGAGTTGTATGACCTCTTTATATAGAATGGAAATCAAGCCCTTATGGGATAAGTGGTTTCCAAATACTTTCTCCCATCGACGGGGCTGCCTTTCCACCTTCTTGAGGAAGTCCTTTGAAACACAGAAATGTTTAAGTTTGAGGAGGTCCCATTTATCCAAGTTTTCTTTGTTGCTTGTGCTTTTGGTGTAAGGCTTACGAATCCACCACCTACCACCAGGTCTTGAAGATATTTCCCTACATTTTCTTCTAGAAGCATTATGGTACTTGCATTTATATTTAGGTCTTTGATACATTTTGAGTTCATTTTTGTATAAGGCGTGAGATAGGGGTCTTCTTTCTCTCTTTTGGCTATGGATATCCAGTTCTCCCAGCACCATTTGTTGAATAGACTGTTCTGTCCCAGCTGGGCGGGTTAGACAGACGTGTCAAAAATCTCTTGGCCGTAGATGTGAGGGTCTGTTTCTGAACCATCAGTTGGTCCATGTGTCCATATTTATGCCAATACCATGCTGTTTTTAGCACTGTAGCTAGGTTATATGACTTAAAGTCTGGCAGTGAGAGTCCTCCAACTTCCTTATTAAGATGTTTTTCCTTTTTAAGATGTTTCTGGTTATTCAGGGCCTCTTACCCTTCCAGATAAATTTGATAATTGTGTTTTCCAGTTGTTTAAAAATGCTGGTGGAATTTTTATTGGGACGGCAATCAATCTGTGTATCAATTTGGGTAGAATTGACATCTTTTTTTGTCTTTATTTATTTTTTTAGTATTACATTAAAAAAAATATGAGGTCCCCATATATTCCCCACCCCCTCACCCCACTCCTCCCCCATAACAACAATCTCCTCCATCATCATGAGACATTCATTGCATATGGTGAATACATCTCAGAGCACCACTGCACCTCATGGTCAATGGTCCACATCATAGTCCACACTCTACCACGTTCCACCCAGTGGGCCATGTGAGGACATACGATGTCCGGTAACTGTCCCTACAGCATCACCCAGGACAATTCCAAGTCCTGAAAACACCTCCACATCTCATCTCCTCCTCCCATTCCCTACGCCAGCAGCCACCATGGCCAATTTCTCCATACCAATGCCACATTTTCTTCGATTACTAATCAAAATAGTTCATGAATAGATTATCAGTAAGTCCACTCTAGTCCATACTCTGTTCCTCCATCCTGTGGACCTTGAAATGGTTGTGTCCACTCCACATCTATATTAAGAGGGGGCTTAGATTCCACATGGATGTTGGGTGCAATCCTCCTGCTTTGAGTTGTAGGCACTCTTGGCTCCATGTTGTGGTGGTTGACCTTCTTCAACTCCATGTTAGCTGAGTGGGATACATCCAATAAACCATAGTGTAGGAGCTGAAGTTTATTGAGGCTTAGGGCCTGGTTATCACATGGTCAGTCCAGAGATTCAGGTCCCCTGGGTATATATTAAACCCCAGCACCAACTACAGTTCTGGGAAAAGTAACAGGAGAGGCTTGTGAACAAAGATCACATCTGAGTCCAGCTCGATCACACAGAAACACAAATTCCAAAATAGGGACAACTGACATGGCACTGAACTCCATCTGCCATGACCATAGAACCTGTCGGTTTCTGTAGGCCTCAGAAGAACCAATACCTGGGATTGTATCTACTTTATCTGTCTCTGGGACTCTGCTGAGGTGTGCATAAGGGCAATCCCTCTGATAGCCTCCCAGCTCTTTTTGGAGACTCATAGCCATATAAACTAATTTGTCCTTTCCATTTCCCCCTTGATTCATGTCAAAAAGCATTTTTAACTCCTGGTATTATATGTAGATTGAGATATTCTGCTGGTCCCAGTTGATCCTTTTATTCAAGGTCATTTTCTAGTTACATCATCAGCTGGTACTTGGTAGTAATACCTTGGTGCCAGGGAGGCTCATCCCCAGGAGTCATGTCCCACACTGGGGGGAAGGCAACGCATTTATATGCTGAATTTGGCTTCAAGACCGGCCACATTTGAGCAACACGGAGGCTCTCAGGAGGGAACTCATAGGCACCCTGCAGCTCTAGGCCTTGTTCTTATTTCAGGTTCACAGGCTCACAAGCAGTCATTAGTATCACAGGCTCATTGTTGGACCTTCCTTCTTTTTTGGCCTTTGCCGTTGCACTTGGGGGATTGTTGCTGTTCCTTTAGGGACTGTGATAGAGCTCCCCTGGCTAGGAACTCAGCATTCCCTCAGTTGTTGTTTTTAATTGTATCCACTATGAAAATATCCAAACATTTTTATGTGCCCTGGATATATGCCCTGGAGAACTCCCTGCCAACCATGTGTCGCCTATCAATAACATTCCACACCAGTATTCCTCTATTCCTCCCCTGCTATTGTTGAATCTCTCTGTGATCCAAAACTTCCTGAAAAGTGAAGCCCAATATATTGCCAGGTTCCATTAATAGTAAAATGGAATATAGTGATGAGTTTAAAGGTTAGATATAGAATACATATTAATTTGGAAAAATTAAGGTAAAAATAAATTGGGGTATCAAAAAATTTAAAAATGCACAAGCTTCATTTTTGATGTTTTGCCTTCCATCACTGCAATAAGTGTGGCCCTGTACGCAAATTGGCAAGACAACTACTTACGTCTTTTCCTCAGTGTCTACATCCTATCCTTTTCTTTTCTTTTTTCTAATTATTAAGCTTATCTTCACAAGAGTTTTAGATCACAGTACTTCATATATACAATATACAGTACTCCCACATATCCAACATAAAACCTTTTCCCTTCCACAGCAATAATCTTTTTACATATTCATACTATATTTACTGAAACTGATGTACAGATACTGAGACAATAGCTTTCAAACAAGGTAAATTTGTGTTTACTTTGTGGTTTATATTTTAGACTACATGATTTTCTAAATTTTTAGTTATCTTATGTTTTACATTATGATTTCCGTTTTAGTCTATCAGCCCCTATATATTTTTGGTGTAATTTTACATGTCTTATATCCATCATTGTGTACTCTCGTGGAACACTTCTATTGCCCACACAGTTACATTGGTTCCATCTATTCAATACCTCTTTCCCCCTCCCCTTAAGGCCCACAGTGACAGTCAATCTTCATTCATGTTCGAAGATACTTGGAACAGTGTTAAAGGCTTGACATGCTCAACTGCCCTAATGCACTGGGAGCCACCATTTCTCTTGAGAGATACAATTCCCTCTATTTGAGGGCATCAGTCCTCCCCAGGATGTGGGTATACCTTCACTCTCATTATGTGGGTCTCCTTCCAGTGATATAACCCACTTGGGAAAAATGAGCATTCACATATTCCTTAGGAGCCTGTCCTGCGTCAGATTATCCTCTTTAAGCATCATAAATAGGTAACCTTCCTTATTATATTTTTGAAAAAGTTTTCTCAGCATTATACTCTCAACCAAATACCTGAGAATCTCCTATGTTCTTATGTTGCCCCACCCTCCCCCAAATTTCTTGGGCAATATTACCCATTCTCCCATCCCTAGCCCTCAAGCCCACAAAGCCCCACCCAAAGGTAACCCTATGCCCCCATTTTATCCCTTCCTTGTACAAATACTTACCTCCAGCTTATCATAGATATCACCCATGTAGGTGTCAGTTTACATTCTTCTTCTACCCCCAATTTCCTGTAAGCCTATCATCCAGTCTCTAGCTCTCTGAGGCAGCTTGGTTTACGTATTTCATATCATGAGGTCATGTAGTATTTGTCCTTCAATGCCTGGGTTGCTTCACTCAGCATAAGGTTCTCAAGATTAATCCATGTTATCACGTGTGTTTGTAGTGTATTCATTCTTAAAGCCAAGTAGTATTCCATTGTATGTATATACCACATTTTATTGATCCATTCATCTGTTGATGGGCATTTGGGTTGATTCCAACTTTCGGCAATAGTGAACAATGCTGCTATGAACATTGGTGTGCATATATCGGTTTGTGTCCTTGTTTTCAGTTCTACTGGGTATATATCCAGCAGTGGAATTGCTGAGTCATATGGCAAATCTAGGGCTAGTTTTTTGAGAAACCGCCAAACTGTCCTCCAGAATGGCTGGATCCTTCTGCCTTCCCACCAGCAGTGGATGAGTGTTCCTATTCCTCCACATCCTCTCCAGCATTTGTAGTCTTCTGTTTTTTTTCATAGCTGCCAATCTTATGGGAGTAAGATGGTATCTCATTGTAGTTTTGATTTGCATTTCCCTGGTAGTTAGAGATTTGGAGCATTTTTCATGTGTTTTAGCCATTTGTATTTCTTCTTTGGAGAAGTGTCTGTTTAGATCTTTTTCCCATTTTTTAAATGGGTTGTTTATCTTTTTATTTTCAAGATATAGGAGTTCTTTTATATGCAGGTTATAAGTCTCCTAACAGATATATGGTTACCAAATATTTTCTCCCATTGTGTAGGTTCTCTTTTTATTTCTTTTACTTTCTTTTTTTTTAAAAAAGATTTATTTATTTATTTAATTCCCCTCCCCTCCCCTGGTTGTCTGTTCTCTGTGTCTTTTGCTGCGTCTTGTTTCTTTGTCCGCTTCTGTTGTCGTCAGCGGCACGTGAAGTGTGGGCTGTGCCATTCCTGGGCAGGCTGCACTTTCTTTCGCGCTGGGCGGCTCTCCTTATGGGGTGCACTCCTTGAGCGTGGGGCTCCCCTACACGGGGGACACCCCTGTGTGGCATGGCATTCCTTGCGCGCATCAGCACTGCACATGGGCCAGCTCCACACGGGTCAAGGAGGCCTGGGGTTTGAACCACGGACCTCCCATGTGGTAGACGGACGCCCTAACCACTGGGCCAAAGTCCGTTTCCCTCTTTATATTTCTTGACAAACTCCTCTGAGGTGCAGAAGGCTTTAATTTTGAGGAAGTCCCATTTATCTATTTGTTCTTTTGCTGCTCATGTTTTTGGTGTGAAGTTCATGAAGCCATTTCCTATTACAAGTTCTTGTATAAGCTTCCCTATGCTGTTCCCAAAGTCTTTATGGTCTTGGCTCTGATATTTAGGTCTTTGATCCATTTTGAGTTGATCTCTGTATAAAGTGTGAGATGGTAATTCTCTTTCATTCTTTTACATATGGATATCCAGTTCTCCAGGCCCCATTTGTTGAAGAGGCCAATCTTTCCCAGTTGAGAGGGTCTGGTGGCTTTATCGAATATTATATGACTATATTATATGAGGATCTATATCAGAACACTCAATTCGGTTCCATTGGTCTGTGTGTCTCTCCTTGTGCCAATACCATGCTGTTTTCAGTACTGTAGCTTTGTAGTAAGCTTTGAAGTCAGGTAGTGTGATTCCTCCAATTTCATTTTTCTTTTTCAATATGTCTTTGGCTATTTGGGGCCTCTTTCCTTTCCAAATAAATTTCATAGCTAGTTTTTCTAGTTCCTTAAAGAATTCAGTGTTGATTTTTATTGGGATTGCTTTGAATGTGTAGATCAGTTTTGGAAGGATAGACATCTTAATAATATTTAGTTTTCCTATCCATGAACAGGAAATATTCTTCTATTTATTTAGGTCTTCTTTGATTTCCGTGAACAGTGTTGTATAGTTCTCTGTGTATAAGTTTTTTACATCTTTAGTTAAATTTATTCCTAGGTATTTGACTTTTTTATTGACTAGTGTAAATGGTATTTGTTTCTTGATTTCCTCCTGAGCTTGCTCATTATTGGTGTACAGAAATGCTGCTGATTTTTGTGCATTGACCTTATAACCTGAGACTTTAGTAAATTCATTTATGAGTTCTACAAGCATTGTTGTAGACCTTTCAGGGTTTTCTATGTTTAAGATCATGTCATCTGCAAATAATGAAATTTTGGCTTCTTCCTTTCCAATTTGAATGCCTTTTATATCTGGTTCTTGCCTCAGTGCTTGAGCAAGTACTTCTAAGACAAAGTTAAATAGAAGAGGTGATAGTGGGCATCCTTGTCTTGCTCCTGACTTTAGAGGGAAGGATTTTAGGATTTCTCCATTGTAAACAATGTTGGCTGTGGATTTTTCATATATACTCTATATCATGTTCAGAAAATTTCCTTGTATTCTGATCTTTTGCAGTGTTTTTATCAAGAAAGGGTGCTGTACTTTGTCAAATGCTTTTTCTGCATCTATAGATAGAATCATGTGATTTTTCCCCTTCAGTCTGTTTATATGGTGTATTACATTGATTGATTTTCTTATGTTGAACCATCCCTGCATACCCGGAATGAATCCCACTTGGTCATGGTGTATAATTCGTTTAATGTGTTGTTGAATACGGTTAGCAAGTATTTTGTTGAGAATTTTTGCATTGAGGTTCATTAGAGAAATTGGTCTGTAATTTTCCTTTCTTGTGGTGTCTTTGTTTGGCTTTGGTACTAGGGTAATGTTGACAGTGGTGATATCTCCTTTCTCATTTCTTATTTTGTGTATTTGCATCTCTCTTTTTTTCTTTGTTAGTCTTTCTAAGGGTTTGTCAATTTTATTGATCTTCTCAAAGAACAAGCTCTCGGTTTTGTTTATCTTTTCAAGTGCTTTCTTACTTTCTATTTCATTTAGTTCTGCTCTTATCTTTGTTATTTCTTTCTTTCTTCTTCCTGTGGGGTTACTTTGATGTTTTTTTTTTAACTAATTCCTCCAATTGTGCAGTTTGTTCTTCAATTTTGGCTCTTTCTTCTTTTTTGATGTGTGAATTCATGGCTCTAAATTTCCCTCTCAGTACTGCTTTTGCTGCGTCCCATAAGTTTTGGTATATTGTGTTATCATTCTCATTAGTTTCAAGGTAGTTATTAATTTCTTTTGAGAGATCCTCTTTGACCTACTGTTTTTCTAAGAGTGTGCTGTTTAATTTCCATATCTTGGTGTGAAATCTGGGCCTCTGGCCCTTGCAGATTTCCAGCTTCACTCCACTGTGGCAAGAGATATTATTTTGTATGATTTCAATCTTTCTGAATTCACTGAGCCTTTCTTTGTGACCTAGCATATGGTCTATCTTGGAGAATGATACATGTGCACTTGAGATAAATGTATATCCTGCTCTATTCGAGTATAATGATCTGTATATGTCTACTAGGTTCCGCTCTTCTAAGATATTGTTCAAAGTTTTTGTTTCTTTATTGATTCTCTTTTGAGATGTTCTGTCCAAAGTTGATAGTGGTGTATTAAAATCCCCCACTATAATTGTAGAGGCATCTATTCTTTTACTTAGTTTTTCCAGTGTTTGTCTCACGTATTTGGAGGCGCCCTTGTTAGAAGCATAAATATTTATGATTGTTCGTTCTTCTTGAAAGATTGTTCCTTTCACTAATATGTAGTATCCTCCTTTGTCTCTCACAACTGTTTCTCACTTAAAGTCTATTTTGTACTCCTGCCTTTTTTTGGTTATTGTTTGCTTGTAAGATTGTTTTCCAGCCATTCACTTTCAACCTCCTTGAATCCTGGGTCTAAGATGTATTTCTTGTAGATAGCATATAGATGGGTCATATTTCCTTATCTAATCTCCCAGTCTGAATCTTTTGACAGGTGAGTTTAATCCATTGACATTCCGTGTTATTACTTTCTAGGAATTATTTATGTTAGCTATATTTTGTTTGGACTTGTGTTTGTCATATTCTGTTTGTTTTTTCTTCTCTTTTTGTCTTTTATGTTGCTCTTACACTCTCCTCCAACTCTGCCTCTCCTGTTTTTTACTTTCTTCCTGCAGAATTCTCTTTAGTATTTCTTGAAGGGCAGGGTTCTTTTTGGCATACTCTTTCAATTTCTGTTTATCTGTGAATATTTTGAACTCTCCATCATTTTGAATGCTAGTTTAGCTGGGTAGAGTATTCTTGGATGGAAATTTTTTTCTTTTAGTGCCTTTCCTATGTCATACCACTGCCTTCTTGCCTCCATGGTGTCAGATGTGAAATCAGCACTTAATCTTATGGAGCCTCCCTTGTATGTGATGGTTTCCTTTTCTTTTGCTGCTTTTAGAATTTTCTCTTTGTCTTGAGCATTGGATAATTTGACAAGTATATGTCTTGGGGTGGGCATGTTGGGATTTATGCTGTTTGGGCTGCGTTGTGCTTCCTGGACATGTACATCCATGAAAGTAGATTAGGGAAATTTTCAGCCATTATTTCCTCCAACACCGCTTCTGTCCCCTTTCCCTTCTCTTCTTCGGGGATGCTTATAATACATATGTTTATGCATTTTGCATTATCATTCAGGTCCCTATGTCCTAACTGGATTTTTTCTATATTTTTATCGATCAGTTCTACTATCTGTTTGATTTCAGATGTACTGTCTTCCATGTCGCTAATTCTCTCCTCTGCCTCTTCTAATCTGCTGCTATTTGCTGAGAGTGTTTTCTTGATTTCTTGAACTGTGGTGTTCATCACCATCATATCTGTTATCTTTTTGCATATGTCTGCAATTTCCTGTCCAAGTGTTTTCTTCATATTGTTAATCTCTTCCTTTACTTCATTAAGTTGGTCTCTAATATATGTTTTGAGATCTTTAATTACTTGTTTGATGTTCTGCTCCCCTTCCTGGTTTTTAGTTTGTTCATTGGGTTCAGCCATGTTTTCCTGATTATTGGTTTGGTTTGTAGTTTTTTGTTGCTGTCCGGTCATCATTTTATCTTGATGGGTTTAATCAGTTCCTTAGCTTCTTTGTCTAGTCTTGGGGATTAATTAGTTTTTGTTCGTGCATAAGTGTTATGTCTTCTCTTTGTCACTTTGTTCTTCTTACTCTATTTTCTTGTTGCTGGCTAAGTTCACTTTGAAGGAAAATATTAAGGCCAGGGAAAGCAAAATGAGTAAGAAAAGAAAATGTCTAAAGTAGTATTGGTAATAAATGTTAACAGAAGTAGAAGCTGAATCCGACCCAGAGTACACAGAGTCAAAAGAAGTAACAGTAAGAGTAACAATGTGATCTGGGAGAATGGGTATTAGACTCATGTGAGTTGTGTAGGTTTATAGCAGTAAGTAGAGTACCTATAATCGGATAGTCAACTGAATATGGGGAGGAATTTAATATGAATTAAAAAGCCAGTATTTTCATGAGAGAGGCAAAGAGAAAAGAAAGACAACAATATCAAGAATGGATAAAAGACAGAAAACAGAACAAAGGTATTAGAAATTAAAAGTCAGACAATTTGGGGACCAAAGAAAGGGAGGTGGAATGTAAGAGAGACCATGGATGATGGAGGATTGTACAATGTGGGGGAGAGGGCATAGTGTAGGTGGCCAAAATCAATTCACACAGAAAAGAGGAAATGGAGGATGAGGAAACACAGCAAATGTGAAGCACCTAACATATAAATAAAATAAAATAAAATATGAAGAAAAAGAGACAAAAGAAAAAGAAGAGAGGAGAAAAAGGGGGTGGGCAAAGAAAAGGGGAGGAAACAAGCAAGAAAAAGAAAAGGAGAAAAAAACACAAATAAATGAAGAAGGACTTTGGGGGATAAAATGGGAGAAAAGTCCAGGAGACAATGCAGTATTAGCAACCAAGACAAGAAAAGAAAAAAGAAAAAAGAAAAAAACACACAAATGCCGAGGGCTAGGGTAATCAAGGACCTCAGATGGACCTCAGGGCGCGGTGGATTCAGGGATGGGAAGTCTGTGATATTATAGGTTCACGGTGTGTGAGTCTCTGGAGCGTGGGCCACTAGGGTTTAGGGGACATAGACCTGGGAACCACGCATCTGGTTAACAGGGGGCCTGGGAGCACTGCAGCACAACATAGCCTTCAAGGTCCCCACAGCTGGGCGCCGGCCCTAGGGGGAGGAGTCCTGCCCGTACCCTCTGACCTCCATGTCAGAAACCCAAATTCCATCTCTCACAAGAGTCTCTTCTGTCACTGTCTCACCAAATCAACATCCAGATAGCTCCTGCCTTGCAAGTCTCTGAAACAGCCTCCTGGGGGTGCCGCTGCACTACAAGGAGTTCAGGGACTGCCGCAGATGGGCTGCCAGCCCTAGGTGGAGGGGTTTTTCCTAGGACTTCTGACCTCCATGTCAGAAACTGAAAGTTCCACGTCTTGGAAGAATCTCTTCTGTCACTGTCTCACCAAATCGACATCCAGACACTTCCTGCCCTGCAAGCCCCCAAAACATCCTGCTCAGGGTTTGGGAGCACCACACACAACAAAGATCCCAGGGATCACTGCAGCCTGGCCGCCAGCCCTAGGGGAGGGGCTCCAGCCAGAACCTCTGACCTCTGAGTCAGAAACCCAAAATTCCACCTCTTGCAAGAATCTCCTCCATCACTGTCTCACCAAATCGACTTCCAGACACCTCCCGCCCTGCAAGCCCCCAAAACAGCCCGCTCAGGGCTTGGGAACTCCCCAGCACCGCTAAGTCACCAGGAATCACCACCGCTGGGCCGCCAGCCCCAGGAGAAGGGTCCCACCCACAACCCTGACCTCCGTGAAACAGACCCCAAATTCTACCTCTTACAAGAATCTCCTCTGTCGCCGTCCTACTAAATCAATGTCCAGACACCTCCTGCCCTGCAAGCACCCGAAACAGCCCGGTCCAGCAGGACTCCAACCCTACCAGAATTGACATCTTAATGATATTTAATTTTCCAATCCATGAGCATGGAATTTTTTTACAATTATTTAGGTCTTTTAAAATTTCTTTTA